>NC_092687.1:9977730-10165230 GCF_964275005.1 Diadema setosum | reverse complement strand
TGTTGTTACAGGGTGGGTCGTGGCTAAAAAAAAAAAAAAAAAAAAAAAGGCCTAGCCAGTTTCCCATGGTCAGTTTCTGCAATATTTGTTATCAGTAATTTAGATGCGCCATTTTCTAAGAAAAACGATACCAAGAATGATCGTCAATTTTGGTCGAGTAGTTTTTGTTTTATGCTAAAAATCATACTGTGGAAGGAAGCCCAAACGCCGTGCCTATCTACCGATGAATGCCACGGTGGGGCTGGATTCACGAGTAGGTCTAGGCCTATAAAGCAGGCGAGTCGCCGTAGTATTAGTACAGACACGCAGTGGTGGTGGGGCTATCGTGAAATAGGCCCCACCGCTGTGCGCGTGCACCGTACCCGTGCGTTTATAGCAAGCAAGGGTAGGTCCTCCTAGGGTTTAGGGTTAGGTAGGGTTGTATTTATGGTTAAATTGGCCGTTAAATTAGTCGAGGGCCATATTATGAAGTCATTTTCGCCGCATTCACGAGTATTCACTGTGGAAGGCAGCCCCACCGCCGTGCTTACCTACCGAGATGAACGCCACACGGTGGGGCTGAAACAGGCGAGTCGCCGTAGTATTATTAGTACAGACACGCAGTGGTGGGGCCTATTTCACGAGTTTGCCGAAAATAATGGATATCCAAGCGTACCACAGTTGTAATCTGTATTATTGGCAGTATTAAATCCGATACAGTTCATTAAATATTCTTTTGTCTAAAGGTTTAGCCAATGACAATAGTGCAGCGCAGCACCTGCTATGCGCTCGCTAGCTCGCTCCCCCGCCAGCGCTAGCCAGTGCAGCTGCCGGCCGGCTGTCGCTGCGCTGCGCTAGCATAGCCTTGCCAGCTCGCTGGCTACGGCTAGACTGGTCGTGAACGCGACTCCGTTCTTAGACGTCATCACAATTTAGAAGTGATAGTGCGCCGCATGCGGTGAAAGTATAGCAAGTTTTCCAAAACCGAGGAAATTGCATCCATTATGTTAACAAATATAGAACAAAATTCAGAACAGTAAAAAACCCCGCACAACCATAGAATTACTTAGAATTTAACATTTAATATTATTGCATCATTGAGAAAAAAATGTCCAAACCATTTTATTAGGTCTTTAAGACATAAAAAGTGTAAAAACCGTTATCTTTTATTAGGAGAGACACTATCTCTCGACAGCTACTTCTTCCTCCACACGTTGTGTGCCTTAATATAGTATGCTTTTTAGAATATCATAAAGTGGTATCTAAGTATCTCGCAAAAAAAAAAAAAAAGTTTAAAGTAAAATCCTCACCTTATAACCAATACTGTCATCGATGGAAAGCCGTTAAGCGACTTGCTCAGTGACGATACGACACACAGGCTGGTCATGGCCGGCGGAAACGGGGGGGGGGGGGGCACCTTTTGTGCGCTATTTTATTATATCTGTATAATACACTTCTCCTTTTTTTTTTAACCCGGAAGTACGTAAGTGGCACTAAAAATAATAGATATTATAGAGATCTTGCCGTGTGAGCGCGGTAAGGTTATGCTTTTTTTTTTTTTTTTTGCGGTGAATTTATTTTTTATCTTTATTTTTTATTCATTTATTTATTTATCTATTTATTTTTTGCTTGTTAGCTCATGAAACCCGGAAGTGGGCTCCCATTTTTGAAAACGCTCGGCCGGCCCTGCAGGTATACGTATTGTTCCGGCATTTTTGTGCCTTTGAAAATTAATTTTAAGTCATGGTCATTTTCAGATTAAATGACAAATATGTGTATACATTTTCTTAGCAATTACTCTATTCGTTCGTCCAGTAACAAAGCCCTGTAGATGAAACAGCGCAACCTTTTGCGTGTTTTGAAATAAAGAGTTGATAGAATATGATGAGAAAAGCGTCAAACCCTCTTCTATATAAACTTTAGAAAAACTTCTTTTTTTGAAGCAAAAATGTGTAAGCAATTTTCGCCCACCTTATTGGTAGCCACGTTTTTGTCGTGGCACTCTTAAAAAAGCAAATAGGGGAGTGTTTGTACTATCTCTTACTGCAAAGACCATGATGTTCCCTGTAATTATATAACTGTGATTATTATTCTACTTTGACACCGTGCGCATGTTCCCGGCGGCCACGGCAGCTCTGTTTGGACTAAACGACACAACCGGTCATGTCGTAGTAATGTGCCGTGGATGGATATGATATTTTCCTTGTTTCCTCTCCCTGTTTTCCCCCTCCGTATTCTAGTCTGGTTCGTTCCAGTTGTGTATCAATATGATCAATGCAGATGTCTAACATGTTCATAATTATGTATACCCTCACACCATTTCAGAAATGGAGCAATGTAATATTCCATTACAATACAGCGTGCTTAACAAGTTCACCTGTGTAGAATTTATACATGCCATCTTCTTTTGTTCTGCTTCCTTGAGTCGCAACTCATGCATTCTTATTGTGAGGCTGCGACGTCATCATCCTTGTTCACTGTGATTCGTTATAAATTTTTGAAAACACTCCTATTCCTCACCCCAATCACTAAAAATTCTTAAACTCTGCACCCAGTGTAACCAATTTATAGTTGTTCATAATTTATAATAATTATAAAAGTCTGAAAATCACCCAGAGGTCTCTTTTAAGAATTTGCTCATGCCTAGTCGATATAAGTTGTAAGTGAAATCGAAGGAAATATGTCAGAACTATCTCAATATTTTTTACAATAAGAGTACTGCATTTCGACGAGAGTACAGATTTATGTCCAAATATCAAATTCATGTCTGGCGGACGACGGAAGACGAACAATTATGTACGAGGGCTGCATGGAAATCAAGCTACGCTTAAAGTGTAGTTCTTCTGTATTTTTTATTGTATTGCTGCTACGTTTTGCTGTACAATGTAAAGGCAATGAAGAAAAAGGCTTTGTAAACAAATCATGTTTATGAATGTGTCTGGCACCACCAATGTGTGTATACTTGTACATTAATGTGCATTAACAATGATAATACAGGAACCAATAAATCAAATCAGATCAAATCAAATCAAATCATTTCATTTATTCCCATTACCTTCATCATCACCACCATCACCTTCATCTTCATTATCACATTTTTTCCCCTCGTCATTACCCTGTTATCATCATCATTATCATCATAATTTACTTTATTTCTATTCGTATTTATGCACAAGAATATAAAACATGATGCATTTACAGTGTATTATAATCAGTAATATTTCCCCATTCTACTAAATGAAGACCTTGCTTCCAAAAGGCGCTAAATCCATCATTTCTCAATGGATTTAGCGCCTTTTGGTTGCACGCTCTTCAAAATGTGTATTATGTAGATAGGTCCCTTGGCTGCCACGTGATCAAGCTTTTGCTCATAGTGGCAGTCCTTCTTGTGCATAATTTCTCAGGTAATTATTTGGAAATTTGGTAATACGATATACATTGTTTTAATGGAATTAATTTACACATTTACATTTTCCTTCTTCGAATCATGTACATTGTATCTGTATACTGGTATTTCATGTGATATTACTGAAAAGCATCTTGATTTATGTATGAAGTTGTGTTGGAAGTAGAATAAAAAAAAATACAAACTAACAAATCAAATGCAATTCGAAATATATGAAGTAGACTTTGTTTTCACAGCGGACTCGGTGCAGGCCACTTTCTTGTCTTTTTTTATTTATTTATTTATCTTTACTGAAGTTTATCTACATAAAAGAAAACAGACTTCCTGCTTAACAAAAAGTTTCAAGTTTCAAGTTTATTTCATATTTCCACTTTCTCAGTGATGGGATTACAAAATGATTGACAATAAAACAAAAGTACAAAATATATACAACCATATCTTATGTTTGAAAAAAAAAGACAAACAAACATTAAACACAAATATACATGGTCATTATCATCTGAGAATATCACAAATCAATGTCAGAAATATGATAGTTTCCCGAATTTATAGGCGAAAAATCATGCGGAGAACGGACATGTTTATCTCGACTAGCTTAATTTGTACCAGTGCAAAATCAGTACATATATTAAGAACGAACTATCGAACCACATGAATACTTTAGTATCGCTTAAACGAGACTGTACATATTTCGCCGTATTTACAAAAAAGTGCTATAACGGTATCGTTAAATAACTTGGAGCTGCAACAACAACCTGCAACCAAAAAATAAATAAATAAATAAATAAATAACCACACAAACATACTGGGCGAAGAGTAAGATGTAAAGCATGTAAAGTGTGGCTTTCCCAGAAGAGATAGGGCAAATGACTTGGTTCCACCTGGGGAAGATGGTCGCAGCTGATGGGATAAAGTGAATAGAGGAATTAAGAGAAGAAGTAGTCCTTGCCAATGACTCATTCACAAGCGTGAAAGTGTTGTGACAAAAAGAACAGCAACAATAGCCCATCTGAATATGTTTATAAGACATCAAGGTTATATATATATATATTTTTTTTTTTGTTTTTGTTTGGTTTATGATATTTCTTATTTGAATTTCATTCAATATCAGGTCAATGTTAACAACGAAATGAATATAAACAAGAATAAGCAGCTGTATTTTTCTCTCTCGTGCTGCTAAATCATTTTTATTATTCTACTTAAGACTTCTTGTGGTCTGTTTTTACCCCCCCCCCCCAAAAAAAAAAAAAATCCTACTGTGGTTATGTTGCCTCAAATTACTATTCCTTCCTTTATCGATATTGAAGCAATTATTACTTAAGTAGTGTATTTCTACAAAATTAGTTGAGTTTACGCATACACACATAGTATTTACACTCCCAGCCCCCACACACAGTCATATTCGATAAGTATTACCTCCCCAAATAATCTGAATCAAAGTTCTGTATTATTATTCTCGCTCTATGATGCTTATTGCACCTACAGGGGAACTTTGCTATTGATATTCAGACGTTAGTATCATTTGTCTTGACACAATGAGCACCAATATGACTAATATTCTCCAATTTTTGAAGATTATACATACAACGATGTTCATATCAAAGCGACATTCACGATGCATCAGGGTAGTTTCATTTCAAGTATACATGTGGTCATTGTTACTATCTGAAAACACATACCTTTAAGCCATTTTAACTGCGTATCGGTATAACGGCAAGTAGGACCTCATAATAACCTCCTTACAATTGACAAGAGTTAGTTTAGCATGTACTCGAGGTTGGCACGGTTAATCTCGCAAAGCAAGAATATTAGCTTTCAGGTGATCCATTAAATTTTGAATAACCTTTACAGGGGGTGTTTCATAAAACTGTTCTTAAAGTAACGAGCAACCTGAGAACGACTGGTGATCAATTTTTCTTGTTCTCATTGAGTATAGCACATCAGAACGTGGTCCGGTCGTTCATAAGTCGTTCGAAACTTAAAGAACAGCTTTGTGAACCCCCCCCCCCCCCCCCCGATGGAAATGAGGTTTCACAGTTCAGTATCGTGTTGATATCGTAACTGCAAGTACTTCAATTGGCATCACAATTGTAACGCAGTGTGAATGTTCTATCATACAGTATTCTAGCCTACAACAAGCAGGGATGGATCCATGTAATTCCGGAAAGAGAGGGCGCCTTTTCAAAATTTAAGGAATAATTGGGGGGGGGGGGGGGGGGCGCACGTGTGCCCTATTTTCCCCTTTCATGATCCTTTTGTTTTGTATTGTTTTTGTTTTTGTTTTGTTTTTTGTTTTTTTTTACGAAAAATAGTGCGACGTACCCCGCCAGGCTCGGTACTGTACAAGCACTCTGATTGCATAAATCGCTTTCGCGCACTATTTCAGTTCAGAGCGTTCCTTTGATCGACTCTGCAAGAGAAATGCGAAAGAAAACAGCACTTATGTGTTGCTTGAAGGTTTGCATGGTGAAGTAAATGTTACTCTCCAAACAGCACTTTGGACAGTTATTTAGCGCCTCATTCATTTGTCATTCATAGGTTACAAAGTGAGATAAAGTCAGTCCCAATGAACCTTGAACTATAGTCAACACTGAGCGCTATCTACTGTATGTTATACAGTCATGATACACAATAGGCATGATAGGTACATGTCTGCATATATACCGTTTTATGCGAGGCAAGACACCTTTGACAAACTATTGGACCGTGCGTTATGGGGTGTAGAGCGACGCGTTTTAAACAGCACTTTGGACAGTTATTTAGCGCCTCATTCATTTGTCATTCATAGGTTACAAAGTGAGATAAAGTCAGTCCCAATGAACCTTGAACTATAGTCAACACTGAGCGCTATCTACTGTATGTTATACAGTCATGATACACAATAGGCATGATAGGTACATGTCTGCATATATACCGTTTTATGCGAGGCAAGACACCTTTGACAAACTATTGGACCGTGCGTTATGGGGTGTAGAGCGACGCGTTTAATATTTCAACGTAACTTTTTTTTTTTTTTTTTTTTTTTTTTTTTTTTTTTTTTTACTACAAGCGATCGCACCCTTCGCTATAAGGTGCATAGCATGGGTTGTGTCAGATTAGTACCAAATTTTGAGAACTGCGATGATTTTGTTCAGTTGACAGGCATGGCAGATAATACTGAGCAAACGTAAACTTACTAATCTTGTTCTATATCAAATGTGTCTGTCTTTGGCTATTTGTGATGGAAAGAAGATACGAATTTGTTCTGCTACTAACTTTGATTTCGGCGGTGTTCCGTGGCCCCGCTGCAGAGGGTAAGTGTATATAATGATGATCTGTTGTTAACCTGCGCTTAACATGTGTGGAGTTTTCTGGTCCAGTACCATATACAACCACTAATGGTACTGTAAGAACAGAATCAACCAGAAAACCGTCAGATGTCATCAATGATTGACTGATTGTGCATGTTAAGGTTCTGAACTTGGAAAAGTGATGATGCGGCATTTCACTCTTTACGACGGACTATATATAGGAGACATCAAGAAGTCACCAGAAAGTAAAGGATGGTACAGTATTGGTGGAGATGAGAATTGGGCTTTTAACTTTTTGCGAGATACCAAGAAAACACTTTTGATATAAATAGTAGAGAGCATACCATTTTAAAAGGAATTCATAGCTCATTTGATGAAAATCAGGTTTGGAATTACTGAAACATCCAAAAACAAAGTAAAACAAAGCGATCGTAATAAAGTGTGGGTCCTACTCTTTATTAGAATTGTTCTTTTTTTTTTGGATATTTCATCCATTTCAAAACCAATTTTCATCAAATAAACATTGAAAATCTCATAGAATTACACGCTCTTTCATATTTCATGAGAGGTTTCTCATTATATCACCAAAACATGTGAAACCTAAAATTAGGTCTCACCCAAAACTGTACGACCCCTTTAAACTCGTTAAAGGGACTGCGTCCTTACGTAGGTTTTCTTTAAATTTCCGTTCTTTGCCCGCAAAGAAATTCGGCCCATTTTTTTTTTTTTTTGTATTTGTTTTCAGGACTTCTGTGTGTACATGTATGTGTGTGTATCCTTTACTCTTTCATCATATTGACTCCTGAGATTTTAATGATTTTAATAGATACTTTATTTCTGCAAATCAATAAATCAATCAGCAAATCAATATACATAAGGCATATAATCATGAACATGTGGGAAATATACAGAATAAATTCAAAACAGAGTCGTTTGACTTCCATAAACAAAGATATAAAAGGTAATTAATGATACAATATACAGTATGCATGTCTATGCAGCAGGGATTACAACAACAATTATGATTATGGAGCGATTATGCAGAGGACCGCCATTGTAAGCATAGCTTGAAAAGATGGCCGGCCGGAGGGAAAGGTAGGGATAGAGACACTCATGTCTCACGAGATTTTTACTTTTTTTTTTTTTTTTAATGATTTCTGGTTGATTTCATTATGTTTGTCAATAGTATTTATTTGAATTCTAGATTTTTACATGAAAACATTAATCTGGAATGTGTGCAAACAATATGCCATAACAACAGTTAATCGAACCCAAACCAAATTAACGAGATAATCAGAGGATCATAACATACATTCTAAGTTTATACACAAACTTATCATACACACACAGAAATAGCTAGGCTTACTCTCCTTTTCGATAACTACTCACTTACCCCCCCCCCCTTATCACAACCAAATCCTACAACAGTATTCCATAAACGTAATGCATGTAATGGAGTTGCACACGCGCTCACAAACACACTCACTTACAGGTACACACACATACACACACACAACACACACACACATAATTCTCTCCTTAGGTATCAGAATAACAGCTTTAATTGAAACTTAGAGAGAGAGAGAGAGCGAGAGAATGAGAGAGAGATGGATGGTATAATGATTGAATTATGTCTTGTACTTGGTTATTTCCTCTTGTGGAGATGGGAGGGAGGGTGCAAGGCACTAAAAAGCTCGCAAAAGGGGGTTTATTTGGCAGTCTTGGGTATAAAGGTCATGTGTTTTCAAAGGGAGGAAATTAGAATTATAGGACTACACTTCGACCTCGATTATCCGGCCTACTTTTATTGGGAAACCTCTATTATCCGGACGCGTTCATGCAGTGAAGGACTTTTTTTCTTTCATTCAAAAATTGAGAAAAAAAACCAGTGACTTTAAACTCAATTAAAATTTCTACAAAACTCACACGATTTACCTACAATATTCCCGACAGAACTGAGGTAAAACATGTATGATCTTCACATAAAGATATACTTTATTTTAGCGAAGAAGGGACTACAATTTTGCGCAGGCTAACATAGATTACACCACCGTTGCGGGGCACGCTACCTGCCTAGCTGCCAGTGCACTGGGACGGTAGCTTGGACGGCAGCTATATACATTAACATTGTGTCTCCCATATCCGGCCAATTCATTTCATTTCGTTTCATTTCATTTCATTTATTTCCACAACTTGCACAACTGGTTAAAAAAAGAATGAACAATACAGGACAACATGTCAATCATATGCAATACAGGGTGTGGAGGAAGAAGCAAAGGCCATTGACCTGTCAAGGCTTCTCCCTAGTAAACAGTAACAATTATGACACAATACAAAAAAAGAACAAAACAAATCAAAACAAATCAAAACAAGACAAAACGAAAACTACTGATATATACATATATTAGCATAAAGGGAATTATTGCAGGAAGGCATTATTGCTTATCCGGATGAGCGCCGGTCCCGATCGACATGGCCGGATAATCGAGGTCGAACTGTACTTTATTAGCTGGAAGGGTATGTGAAGTGAAGATGAATAATGTTCATTTTACCATAATAACTTACAATACATGTGCCTGGATATTAGGGCCTCAGCAGTAGCGGATCCAGAGAGAGGCGCACCGGTCTGATTTTTTTTTTTTCTGACATAGAACAAAATGAATAAAACGAAAAAAAAGGGGGGGGGGAGGGCGTGCGTCCCCCTTTAATTTTGTAAAGGCGCTTGCCCTTACAGAATTCCTGGATCCGAGCCTGCTAAGCATCTGCCTTTGAGTGAAATACACATGCATTTCATGAATGAGGTACAGTATTGTGTTCTTGCATGTTACCATGTTACTTCAAAATTGCTAAAGTAATACCGATTTATAAAAAAGATGATCCCACGTGTGTAACTAATTACCGTCCCATTTCTATTCTCTCTAGTTTCTCCAAAATACTCGAGAGAATTGTGTATAATAGGTTGTATGGATTTTTGTGTCAGAATGATTTCTTCAATCCTGATCAATTCGGTTTCCGAACCAATCATTCTACCGATCACGCGTTAATGCAGTTATTTGATAGAGTATCGAGTGCCTTGGCAGATCGCAAACATGTAATTGGTATATTTATGGATCTGAGCAAGGCATTCGATACTCTTGACCACAAAATATTATTATATAAGCTACGACATTACGGGGTTCGGGGTATATACTGCACTTACATGGTTTGAAAACTCTTTGTTATGTAGAAAACAATTTGTTTCCTTTGACTCAGTATCCTCCAATACATTACCTGTAACATGTGGAGTTCCCCAGGGTTCGATCTTAGGGCCATTATTGTTTTTAATTTACATTAATGATATTTCAAACGCATCATCTATGTTACAATATATATTATTTGCCGATGATACAAATGTGTTTTACTCACATGCTGACCTAAACCACTTAGTTGCTACTTTGAACAATGAATTACCGAAATTATCTACATGGTTTAAAAGTAATATACTGGCACTTAATTTAAGCAAAACTAATTTCATTCACTTTAAATGTAAAAAATCTGATCTACCAGAATATGAATTGTATATTGATGGTATATCTCTTGAAAGGAAAATATTTAATAAGTTTCTTGGTGTGTATATAAATGAAAACCTAAAATGGGATGATCATGTAAAACACATCATTTTGCCTATATCCCGAAACGTTGGCCTGTTAACTAAGCTTCAGTATTTTTTACCAACTCGTGTATTGTTTACCCTGTATAATGCCTTAATCTTACCATATATATCGTATTGCAACATTATCTGGGCAACCCACAAATGTAACACAGACCGTATACTTCTCCTACAGAAAAAAGCAATACGAGTGTGCAGTCGAGCACGCTCTCGAGATCACACCGACCCATTGTTTTTCCAGCTTAAATCCCTTAAGATAAATGATATAAATTTTCTCCAAAAAGCTGTATTTATGTTTTGTCTCAAGTCAAACCTCTTGCCTCCAATATTTAACATAATATTTCGGTCAAATTCAGAGATTCACTCTTATCCAACCACACAATCCACAAATTTACATTTATTTAACCCCAAAACCGCACTCGCGCATCATTCTATCAGACACTCCGGCCCTGACACTTGGAATTCCCTTCCCACTGAAATTAAAAACATGACCACTATGTATTCATTTAAGAAGGCTGTAAAACTTCACCTCCTTAAGCAGTATTCCCCAGGATAACAATCTGATTTCTTTATTGTATTATAATCAAATGTATATGAATATGTACGTGATAATGCATGGATGTGTGCATACATATATCGATTTATTTATCTATCCATATTATGAATATGAGTATGTGTATGTATGTTTAGGATACATCATGTATATATTATGAGCATATATGTGTACGATGTGCCTTACCATTACTGCGTACATAAAACAAGCACGATATATGTTATTCAATGTCAGATAACAATATACGTATAAGATATTTTGTAATCACATATTATTATCATTTTCATAGTGCATATTCGGTCATTACTCCGGCAAAGGCAACTGAACGTGTTAACTTTAATATCATTATCATATTGTATTTATCATCATTACTATTATTGTAAAGTAGTTGGAGTGGTACCCATACACTCTGTAACTTTCCCTATTCCCCCTACCCTTCCCTATTTCTCTCTTTCTCTATTCCCTATTCTATTCAGAGTAGGTAAGCATATTATATTCTCCATACCGTCAAGCCGCGGCTTATTTTGGAGACCCTTCTGTTTAAGTTCCATAAGCTTGTATGTTTGTATTGTCTTGTATAATTGTACTAAAAACTATGTGTCGATATACTGTTTGTCATAAATGACATGTACATGATCCTATCTGATGTAACGGAATTAAGCAGAAATAAATCAAATCAAATCAAATCAAATCAAACCATGTAACACGTAGGCCTACAACACAGTCCAGGATTACATTTTGATTATAAAGAGCAGTCTTCGGGTAGTGGAAAATACGGCTCGAACTTTTAACTTTTCACCTTTTTTTCTTTTTTTTTCTTTCCTTTTCTTTTCTCTTCTTTTCGTCTCTATGTGGAAAATGTCTTTCATCGACATTGTAAACAAAGGCCGAAAATCTCGCTGATTAACACGAAACCTGGAGAATATTTGAAGAGTTTGTTTGCAAAAACCGATTAGTCCATATTTGCCAAATGGAGATATTTGCGATTGCAGGTCAAGAAAAATAAAGAGAATATTAAGAATTTTTTTTTTTGCTTCTTTTGACCATAACTTCAAAAATGTACCTTTATAAAATTATGTAGTGACCAATATATCATTTAAAAGGTATTATTTTGTACTTTATGATAGAGACCGTACTTCAAAATCTTCAAAAATGGACTTATCGGTTTTTGCGAACAAACTCTTCATTTCGTTCATTTCATGTAGGTTATAAGTCTATTGCGATACCCGGGAATTCCCATGAGATTACCAACTGTGAAAGAACACGGGCATCAGATACAGAAAAGCTATGCTACTATTCGAACCGCATGTACAATGCATATGCCTGGATAATGCACAGTGTTGGCCACCTTTTCTTGTACAGAGAAATCCACATGCGGTTTAGCATTGCCAGCAATGCATATTGTATTCATTTGTGACATTCATCATACTTTGTATTGTGTTCTTGTTTGCTGCCAGGTAAGATGTACAATAGGTCTGCTTTCCGTTTATAAAGACAGTGCTTATAGGTGGTGGAAAATCCCGGGTGTACTTTGGACCTTGCATGTCTTGTGAAAACACTACGTGAATGATGTTTAACAAAAGCAGAATATTGTTAGAAATTATCAGGCACAATATAGAGTGTGTAAATATACTAACATAGGACTGAAGATGCTATAGGAAAGAGCAAAAGAACACTTGGTTCACAAACAGGAAACTGACAAAAAAGTGTGTTTGATTCACGAGGGGTGAATATAATGTATTGCTCATTCCGCTAAGAAAGTGACCACTTTTGATACGCCCCGAATTTAATACCATACATTTAAACATGACGTAGGCCCTATACAAAATATTCAGCTTCGATAATTCTTTGTCTACGACATGCCACCTTCTCCTTACGGTCTTCATTGTGTAGTTCCTACAACCGTGAAGCATATACCATGTAAAATAGGATCTACGCAATATAATATGTCCTACTTTGTTTTGATGTCATTTAAAAATAAAAAAGTCGAAGATAGGCCTGTGTGTAGGCAGGAGACTTTTAAGGTGGTAATGGCATTGTCAATTCATTTTACATGCACGTGTGGTATGATCAGTATAATCGTTTCTGGAACCCATGTCATTTTCACTTTAAATTTCATACCGTTTTCTCGTTCATTTTTGGAGCTTTTTTTTTTTCGTTGAATTAGTCTACGACGAACAAAGTAAAAAACACAACAATCCATCATTAACTTACAGTTAAATTTATAAAAATTTTTTTTATTTGTTTTTAGAACTTCATTTCCTATAAAGTTGCAAAAACGCATTAACATTTGAACTTGTTTGGAAGTTTATAATTGATCACAGGTAGAGGCAAGGTAATATCAAAAGGTATGACCTAGTGCATCTATAGGAAAAGGGGGGGGGGTGATAAGCAGTTCTGTAAAAGGTGATGCTTATATCAAGATGTTGTCCAATCAAATCGAACATTGATAAACAGATTCAAAACCTTTCATCGAATTGTAGGCCGGAGACAAAGCCCTGTAAATGTCCTTACGTAACAATGGATGTGCTACAGATTTCGACTCATTTTGACAAATTTTCCAAGAAGAATCCATACTTTAATAGTAGTAGATTAATATAAATGACACCATCGGTAATTTCCTTGATATAAACTCAGCAAAAAAGAAAATGAAAAAAGGAATGAACACTTTTTCCTGTTAATGTTTTGCACATTAGATATTGATAAGACTCAGTGCATTATATACCATATTAAAGGTAATCTTGATAATTAGCTATCGGTTTTATAAGTCAATACAAAGGGAAACCTAACGTATGAGTGGACACCTTCGTTCGTTAGATCAGTAAATGTGATATTCTAAATATTATTAATGTGCATAGGAACGCAAACTGAAAAAAATCAAACACCAATATCATGCTGCTGTTACCTTATTCATTATACTATCAACATGTTCTGTGAATGAATATGAGAGAGATATGATGTTATGTAAGAATTTTCACATCAAGACCCATTGTTTTTCTCAATAGAATTACGATAACAGTGAATGCAGATAAGACTGCCTGCCATTGCAACTTACTTCATGTTTAAAAGTTACGAACGCCTTCGGATGCTAAGACCACAACCAAGGGATGAAATCTGCGAATATGTTGGTAGACAAAAAACAAAACAACGCAATGTTTGGTACATTGGAGAGCGAAGTAAACATAAACATTAAAAATGAAAAGAATAGAACCTTACACTATTTGAGGGGAGAAGAAAATGTCAGTTTTACTGATGCACCAAGAGTATAATCTAATCTCTTCGACGCCCTAAACTTGCCAGGGCGCCAGAGAGCATGCGTGTGGCGTGTGAAGAAGTTGAAATAGTCTGTTTATCTCCTATTTATGCATGCATGTATGATGGTGCTAACTGAATTTGCTTTAATTTCAATGTTTAGCTTCAGTGGTAGGAACTGTCCCCACCGTTAGAGGATGGAAAGGGGAGGTCATCCGACTGAGATGTGACATCCAGGAAGAGAATATCGGTGTGTACTGGGACAAGGAGAGCACTTTGCAAGGGCAGCAGCGGAGGACGACAAAGGCTACGTTCTTCGATGGAGTACCTGAGAGCACGGATGAAAGATTCAACATCGACAAAAACTTCAGCCTCGTTATCACCGACTTGGAAGTGGCAGACGAGGGTCGTTATTACTGCGAGGCGGTGCTTCGGAATCTTGAAAGCGTTAGCAATTCCACCTTTATGACTGTCAGCTGTAAGTAGTATGTTTCCCTGTCATTTGTGAGTGGGAGACAACCTTAATGTTCAAGGTATCGTCTCAGTAGATTTGGTGAAATGAAAACAAAAATAGTTCGTTCGACGTGCAAGTTAAACGAATCGATTCTTGATGAAAGAATGACTTCTCAAGGTTAAAGTCAGTTGTTGTTTTCTAACATTGATACATAAATATATGGCATTTCTTAATTTTTCATGTGACGTGTTCACCATTAAAAATGACATTTTGCTTTTTGGTGTGTTCGTTGTTTACTGTTATTTTGTTTCATTTTGCAGTAAATGTATTTATTTAAGTGAGTCTATATCTGCATGTCTGCATATTCTCATATAATTTTCAAGGGAAGTAAACCTTACAATACTTTTACTTGCGACTTTCGACTTTATCCGCCATAACATGTTAATCATTATTGTAATTATCAATCATGGTCTCTATTGAAATTGTGACTTGTAGCAATAGAATTGCTGAATTGCACACAATTGTATGTGATAAAAGACATGTAATTCCATAAATATAACAAACCTGTGTAATACTTGTACTGCAGAGTGACAATCATAAAACTTTGTTCCTTGTACATTCATGTATATAGGACGATATAGCATGATATAGTACCGTTAGGACGATGATGTTCCCTGCTTTCGCCACGGATCAGTTTCGAATTATAGAACATATTCGGATCAATGAGGCTCATTCCACAGTGCGGTTTTAACCAAACCCTTGTTGTTGTTGTTGTTGTTGTGTAAAAAAAAAACAATATTGAACCCTACTAAAATAATTTGTCCCTAACAATTACTTACATCAAATCAGACCACAATAAATCCTAAACAAATCGAACATTACTATTTACATTGTTATGAAATATAGAGTTTCCACGAGGGAGCTAAAATTGAATGTCCCAAGAGGGAGGTCATAATGAATATTGAAGTGGACGTAATTTGTTTAGCGTTAAAAAATCAAAGGGACAATGATAAACAATCACAGCGTATAGACAGATATATGGAATACATAATGATGAGCTGAAGGGAAGCAGCAACGACAAATTAAAGTTTCCTTGAAATCTGGCCTACTTAGCAAAGCAATGAAAAAAAAAATGCATTAGTGGTAATGATTTTCATATTTCTTAAACAAAGAGATGAACATAATTATATACAGATGGAAGAACAGAAAAAAAAATCTACATCAATGATACACGAGCATTATATTTACATTGCAAAGACAAAACAAAAACAAAATGAATCATAATTAGATGAAATAATGTCTACCAAGCATGTCAAGAAGTTATGAATGATAAGTTTGTATAAAATTTTTAAGTTTACGTTTGAATGCATTGAAAGAGGTATGAGCTTTACGAATATCGTCTGGTATTGGATTCCATATAAGTGGCCTTGAAAAAACACAGATGTCTACACTCTAAAAAGACCCGAGTCAGAACTGACCCGGAACTGGGTCCGTTGGGGTCATACACCGTTGCGGGTCAGAAATGACTTGGAATTTGGTCATGAAGACCCCGAATGGGGTTATCCTGACCCGATTCATGACTCTGAATGGGTCATATCTGACCACATTCCTTGTCAATTCTGACCAGGAACGGTGTATGACCCCAACGGAACCAGTTCCGGGTCAGTTCTGACTCGGATGTTTTTAGAGTGTAAGATAATGATATTCTTAACTTACTTGCGGAGTGAATGAACCATTTTGAATATAAAACATGTGTCATTTCATGTTTAATTTCATGTGTCTCTAGCGAAGGCATCAAAACATGTAATTGAGGAATGCGTTGACGAGACCCAGTCTCATCAAAGCCGGTGTACCTATCAACCTCCATCCGATGATCCTTCTGTTACACTTACGTGTGTCGTTGGTGGATTCAAGCCTAACATTTCCATGCTGTGGACCGATGAATCGCGAAAGAGAATGGATTCAATGGTTTCACAACAGAAAACACTATCTGACAGCACATACGAAAGGTTCGAGACAATCACTGTTTTAGCCAGCCACGAGACAGAACAAACCTTCACGTGCATGGCTGCCGGTGACTCACTGAATGGAACATCGATCGTTGGAATCACCGTCCTGCCTAGCATACCAGGTTTTGTCACTCATTGTTTCTGTATAGGATAACACTTTAAAGCAAAGTAACAATACTTTTAACACATGTTGCAATTCAGATTTGTCAAAGGAAGATTGAATTATTTTGGTACTTTTTAGTATTAATAAGGAAAGTTATTGGTTAGGCAAAATGGTTCAATTATTTTTACTATTGAAACACATGGACACAGGAAGCATTTATATTTTCTTTTATGAGAGTGATTATAGGTAAAGAAAGCTAAATCTTACACTCGTTTGCAATGTTTTTATCTCAACTGTGCTATTTTGTTATCCACGCCATCACCAACTTCTTTAGCCCTATCACAACACACATTTACGTATTAAAGATATTTAGTTTAATGATACTCATTTTTTTTTTTTACCGTCTTCAAAATGTAATAACAATACGTGTTCCCATCTGTGTCTATGTCAAATTTCAGGAAAACAACGTTATTCGGTTCTAATCATTGGACTAATCATTGGTGTACCCGTTACACTAGTAACCCTGTTTCTCCTTGTTGGAAAGTTTCTTCAAAGATACTACCCTGACTACCTGCCGCGAAATGGTAATGACTTACAAAAATTATTTTAATACATGCCTAGATTTTCTCAGGGGGACACCTTTGCTTACCATATGTAAGTAAATTACAGTCGAACTGCATCAACACCGTATCAGTCGTTGCATTTTAAACAAACAGCAAGCGATTCCATTTTTAGAGCAGCATTTTGTATTGCGAAATCGAACGTGCTAATAGGAAAACATGCGATATGCGACAGAATTCGAAATTTCTGTAGTTCACTTAAAAGAGTACGACTGGTGAAAGTATTTTTGGGTATATGATTTAAATAATCATTCTTAGGAATTTGATTCTAATTTTGTATCAATTTTACAATATGTGAGAGAATCGCTTTAGGCGAGAACTATGGCCTAGACCCCGCAAGATGTGAAACACACATTTTTTTTTTTTTTTTAAGATCAAATACTTATAAGGTTTGACATGAAAACAAGAAGAACATTTCAGTTTACCAAATGAACATAAAAAACTTTGGCTATATGTACTGACGTAAGATATCGTCCCCTACTCCACTTTGCTGTAATCTCTACTTTCTCTATCAAATGGAGGTACACAGTTTTAAAAATGCATATATAAATATAATATATTAACATACGCATTGGAAATGATTGTAAGTATTGCTGATGTAAACATATTTTAATTGTTATGTTTCCCAGGATGTGGCTGGAATCCCTGTTGGCGGAGACCATACAGACTAGAGGGAGTTGATGAAGAAAAACAATTAATGCTGAGTATGAAAAAACACATCAAATAACTAAGCTTTCATTTTTAGATTAACATGCCAGTATCTTTTTTTTTTCACTATACGCACACATTGACTTGATATTTACTAGCTGGTGTAAAGACAATGCATCTGATATTTGCCAAATCATTCAAAAACTCAGTCAATGCGAAGACAGAAACAAACGTTTTCGGTCGGAAGCATTTTGTTAAGTATGATTATAGAAAGGTGAAGGTTAATTGCATCTCCGTCAACAACTGAAATTGCCTGAAATGGACCTAATCTACAGGGATTAAACAAAACTTAACCCATAAAACAACTTTGAAATAGGCTTGGTTTTAATACATTATTATAGCATAAAACGAAAATCATTGATAATAATTTTACAAATAATACACATATAGATTATAACATGCGTATATATCACGTACTGTAAATAAGAAGAAAAAGGAAACCATTGAAATAATTATAAACCTTGATGACCATTAAAAAAAAGGTGGGACAAAGCGGTTCAAATACTGCCTTCTAAATGTGTATACATTCATTCTCCGCATTGACAGATAGAATTTGGCCAAATATAAATGAAATGGATGAATCTGGCCATGAAGACGATTTGGCCATGAGCGACGATCTGGTAGTTCGAGGGAAAAATTCTACCTCCACCGCCTTGAAAAAGAAACGAAAAATCAGAAATCATGATGTCATTATTTTTTTTTCTCTCTAATTTAAATTGCATTCCTTATACGGGGTGAACATGAAGGTGAAAATTCTAGTCTTTTTTTAATCTAATTGCAGAGGAAAAGCTATATATCTTTATAGCACGGTCCAAATGTATATTGCATTTTGGGATAAAACTTTCCAATTCTTTCTGTCTTTCTGTCTCTCTCTCTCTCTCTTTTATAAATAATATATCTATGTACATTGCATACATACATTATTACTTAAACACTCAGCAAAAAAAAAGTATACACTCTTTCAGTGCATAGTTTTTGAAGATTTTAATGCAAATCTTTGTGTCATATTAAAGATATTTCTTGGGTTTTGACCTGGTAGGTTAATACAAAGAGAAATTTTACGCATGTAGGAACATACTCGTTTTTTGTCTTCCAAGGCACAATGTAATAATTGCTGAATTTGACATGAAATTGTTCATTTGCATCTGTCCTTCAAGATAGCAATGATAACAAAAGACCAATTCAACACAATGACAGACATAAATGAATAGCAAAAATTAGTTTTCGGTGTCTTGTACCTCTTTATATCTTCAAGCCAGAACAAAGTGATTGGAAAATAAAAGGGAGGGGAGAGAGAATGTTATCAGCTCATGGTCAAATGACACAGGGAGTAAGCCGTAAAGGTGTTGATATTGTTTGTTATTTCATTCTCTTAAATTTGGAATTTAAGAATTCATGAAAAAATCCAAGAACCACTTGTATTATTTGTGACACTGCACCTCAAAACAAACAAAAAGTCGCCAGACATGAATTTTTAGTTAAGACCATATTCTGAAAGAGCAGACTTTAAGCTTTAAAATGATGTATAACTCAAATCAAATGGACTCTTCTACCTATCTAAATATTGGAAAGAAAGCACAAACTCAGGAAAAGTGTGAACTGAGAAAATTGAGGCTGTGAAGTACAGTGTCTATTCAAGCGCTTAATCTTTACCAAACCCTGCTGGCTGCGCGATGAATGGGACAAAAAACGGGAAGTAAACCACCAGAGTGACAACAATGAAGAGATTATCAGATTAAACTGAAATTAAGCATGCCTCATTAACACATTCTGTCCATAATCAATGCCAACTTTCAAAGCAGTAGCACTATCCTTTCAAAAGTTATTACAGTTGAAAGTGAAGAGAGTGGACAAGGTTTTTCAATAAATGAAAAAGGGATTCTAAAGACGCACCTAATCACACTATTCTACCAAAAATGTTCGAGATAAAAGCCCCCTCACACCTGAGCGAATGTAGGGGGACGAAGGGGGACGAATGAGAAAAACGTACGAAATGCGCGCGAATTCAACGATTTCAAATAAAGTTGCCTTCAAATCATCCGATTATAAACTAAAGTCAAATATGATCAACGAACGGTAAGCGAAGGATAAATATGACATGCGAAGGATAACGATTTTTCGGTTCACTTCTTTGAGTAAATTGCGACCGAAGGCGAGCGAAGGGTTGATATGACCAGATCAGACGAACGAACAATGAGCAATGGTTTGATATGGCGTGCGATTGGAAACGAAGACGAAAGAATAGATCAGGCGTTCTCGTACGTGTGTGTGCGCTCCTTGGGGAGTATAAAAGCGACCAGGTCCGTCCAGATTTCAGTGCGGCCAGAGAAATCAACCACGCAACATTTACATTTAAAGGACGACAAAGATAAACAGTAAAATCAGCCGGAAGATTCCAGTATTTTTGGCACTGTAAACATTAATGTTTTTTTTTTTTTTTTTCGCAAGAAATTGTGCGAGTACGTGGAAGGTGATAGTCATCACGATGACGAGTTGGGTAGATATGAAGATAGTTATTTCTTATGAACATGTGCAAAAATGTCAGGAAGCTCATCAATTGAAAATTTATACATAGAAATACCAACATTATAATGAAACAAATCAATCAATTTCAGATTTTTGCTTCTACACATTTGTGTGAAATAAATATCCAATATTACTAATTATTCTTAAAGCACGTCTTTGAAGAAGAAAAGGGTATCAAGCAAAAACTGAGATTAATTGCCCCAATTGCTATCATTTTAACAAAAAAAAAAATAAATATTGAAACAGTAACAATGGAGGTGAGATGATAACAAATTTGACGTACCCCTAAATTGACTCGACATACCCCCTTTCCCCTATTGTATCGTACCTACCACCAACATCGCACCAGATAAATTTGTAGTTACTGTCCACTATGATAGCCAACAGGATTATACTAAAAAAAAAAACCCTTGTAGTTGCAGCGTAGCGAGCCGGACAGAGGAGGCTTTCTGATGACCACATGCTTGCCATCAATAGCTGCCACACAGTGGGGAAAATTCCACCGCTTGTAGAATCCACCAGCAAGTTGTTTCCATCCATCAGGGGTTGAAGGGGCTGTCATGACTTCATCTGCATACTCGTCACATATGGCCTGACACACTTCCCTGGCCACTACAGATAGGGTGTTTTCAGGCACCGTCCACCCATACTGCATGTCGGAGTAATTGGTGCCAGACACAAGATGACAGAGAGTAGCTGCCAACTTGAGACCTTCTTCCAGCGGCTCCCTGTACCAGGTGTACTGCCTCCTGATTCTTCCTCTGACCCTCTCCAGGATTTCATCGTAGAGTTCAGGGGGCATGCAGGGAAATTTCTTGAAAGTCGAAGGGTCTTCTCTTCGGAGCTCAACCAACAGCTGGTCGTAGATTCCAAAAGCCCTTCTTCTGGCAGGGTTCAGCCACGTCCTTCTCCAGATACGACGTCGTCTGAAGCCTCGTCTCCATCTGAATCGGCCTCTGATGAACTGGTGTAGGTTCAGCTGCTGATGTGTAATATCATTCTGAGCCATTGCCAGTAAATACTGGACTCTGAGGCGGGCTGCATCTTCCATTTTTCTGAAGAAACTTTGAAACTTTCAGGTGGAATGTTTATATATGAGTAGAGTGGCGAGTGGCTGGTCACAGAGAGCAGCTCAGCATTCGCCAATTTTTTCGTCAGGTCATTCGCTCGTATTCGTATCACTTCGCAATCCATAGTTTGTCATAGTATCTCTTAGACTTGCCTTCGTGTATGCATCGCCTTTCAAATTTAGTAAAAGTCAGTCTTAGTTTCCCTTCGCATATAAGATGGCAAGCGAAAATACGTTTGTCATAGTATCTCCGTTTCTATGCGTAAGTCATATTTAGTCATCGTGTTGCTTCGTTTAGGGTTCTTTCGAGATCGGTCCACCTTGGCAAAAGCGCGATGAGGGACTATGCGTGACGATAGCACACGAACGATAAACGAACGATTACCGCAGACTAAATAAGAGATGCAAATGACAGACGATTTTTCAATTCGTCGGAAAATTTTAAACATGTTCAAAAATCCCGTGCGAATTTGAATAATCGCAACTGTTAGTTCAGAAGGTGTACGAACCCAAACACGAAGGGTAAAATGACTTACTATCAATTACCATTGAAAACGATTGTTCCAAAAACGCCTTTCGCCAGCCATCGCAAGTCATATTTCAGGCAATTCGCTCAGGTGTGAGGGGGCCTTAAACTGCTAAAAAAACACACTTTCCCGCCCGTTTCATGATACCAAATTTTAGCACAATGTAAAAGAAGACCCGTTCTTTCAGAAAATATGAAAAAGTCAAGTTCGGCTAGGTTGACCATTTCACTTATTTTCAGTCCCCACGCAAAATCAGTGTGTGCGACTTTATGTTCGTTTTGAGGTGCACGGTCACATTTGATGTCTGTGCTTAATCTAAAAAACAAAAAAAAAAAAAACAAACACCTTTCAAATTTCTACCACTTTTGTTGATATTGCCTATTCTGAAATGTCAATTGTATTTAGATTTGAGAGAGATTCTTCTTTTTCTCCCTTATTGTTTTGCCTTTCTATATCTTTTGGGCTACAAAGACAATATAGAGATCAATGAGTAATTTCTCCAATTTGATTTATGTTCTTATTATGGTGCATTCGTCTTTTATTGTGATTTTTCTATTAAGGAGCACATACGCATGTATGAAAATTTGTCCATTATGTGCAATTTTTATTTTTTTGCTTTGGATGAGAAAATGATTGTTTTCACTCTTGCGTAAATTTTCCCTTTTATTGACGTACCAGGTTGATAGCCAATTAAATTGCCTTTAACTTGGTACATATAAAACATCAATATGTAGCCTAATATTCTATGAGAAATATGAACTTGAAAAAGTGTTCATATTCTTTTTTTTTTGCTGAGTGTAGATAATTGTATATAGTGTGGGAATGAGATCATCGGGTGATGTAGCTTTGCCAACCGCATTTTGTATCCGAGCTGTCGGCCTTAGGCCTTGTTCACGGCTCTGAATATAATAATAAAATAACAGACATTATACAATAAAAATGATTAAAAATACGTCATAAATAGTGTAAATACTACCTAAGTGTATAATGCTATACAATGTCCTCTGATATGGATATCGAATAAAAAAATTACATTTGATTGCGGATATTTTCCTAGTTATATGAACAAAGTCTAATGATACATAATATTATGTCTGTCATTCACAGCCGTGAACGATGCCTGAGATCGAAAGCTCGGAAATAAAATGCGAAAACACATAAGAGAACGAAAGATGTGCCACCTAACATTTACATGTATACATATTCACATGTAAGGAACATTTTCTTTTTCTATTTATCTGCTTTAATTCTTCTTCCAAGGACCATCGTCTCTTACAAAGGAACAAGTAGAGCAATGCAAAGAAGAGCTGAAGGAATATTATCATGTGTCACGACGCAAGGTCACGGTGGATCCACTCAACTCTAAGGAGCGTGTCGAATTAGATAAAGTTTATACCAATTTGAGTCTGGTCGATCAAAGTAGAATGCTTAAGACACCAATAACGTTCGACGATCTTCTGACCAACGACGGAAGTGGAAATCTTTCCAAGCGCATCCTGATCCAGGGTGAGGGAGGCGTTGGTAAGTCAACGCTTTGCGCTAAGATTGCCTGGGACTGGTGCCAGGGTAGGATTCTCCAGGATCTGGACATGGCGATCGTAGTTCCACTCCGAGATGTCAGGATCGAAGAAAGTATTGGCGGTATCGTAAAGAGATGCCTCTCTGATTCAAACATAGCAACAACAAAAGCGATAGATGGATACATCTCAGGAAACCCAAGGAAAGTTCTCCTTGTCTTTGATGGGTTCGACGAGTTTGACGGAAATTTCAAAGAAAACAGAAGCAGTGAGGTCATTCGCATCCTAGGATTAGAGCAATACAAGTCATGCAAAGTAATTGTAACCACAAGACCATGGAGAACTGATGAATTCAATAGTTTTGGAGAAGCTTACAGTTTTATAAGCGTCGATGGATTCAACGAGAAGAGTTCGTCAGCTTATATAAGGAGGTATTTTCGGGTAAAAGAGAAAGACACTCTAGCAGAAAACTTGATCAGTTTCATAGACGAAAATAAAATTATCCGCTCGAACATCACTCCTTTTCCGATATATTGTTCAATGCTGTGTCTCATGCTATGGAAGGATTTCACTGAAGAAAGACGAACAGAAATGCAGAAGCTGCAAACTTTCTCTAATGTCTTTGGAGAAATGATTTCTTTTCTGAAGAGGCATTACGCCTCGAAATGTTGTGAAAATCTACAAAATCAGAATACTCTTGAATACGTAGAGGAAGCGGGTAGAGCGATTCAAGATATAAGTGATATAGCAATGGTTGGTTTATCAGAAAGGAAACTTTCATTCCCTGAAGAGAAATTTAAAGATTGTCGTGATGCTCTGGAAACATGCTGCAAGGTCGGGGTTTTGACAAAAGAGGAAGATTTTTCCCGTACTGACCGTCGGCGAGATATTAACGTTCTATCCTCCAATGTGTCAACGATTTCGTTTCCGCACAAATTGTTTCAAGAATATGTTGCAGGATTATATATCAAGAATTTATTCACTGATGATCTCGTCCACTACAAGGAGCTGAAGCACAAACTTCTAAATCGACATGCAGAGTTTCGTTACTTACTTTATTTCGCTGCAGCTTTAGAGAATGACCTTGGTCTTGATATCATAAACGACTTGAAGATGACTGCTAAGCAGTATTTCTGTGTTGACGTTGCGTTTGAATGCCATACCGAGGAGGCCGCTAGAGTAGTGGGAGAACGTTGGAAGGAATACAAACTATCATGGGGTACGTCTGAGCATACAAAGTCAGCAATTGTGTTTCTGGTGCGCTGGAGCCAAACGGTGAGTGAAATAGCAGCGAGCTCGGGCATATAAGTTACGTGTTTTTCATTTTCATCATTTCAGTTGACACGAGAACTTATTAGGACTACAAGGTTCCTGCATTTATTTTATACTTTTTTCTGTTTACTTTGATTTGCTTGTGAACCCTTATCACCAAAGGAAGTGAAGTGCCTACGTTCTTAAATGAAATAAAATTTGAGTTGAATTGAATTAATGAGAACAAACTTGAGCCAAACAATAAACCCAACGAAAGTTTGGATGGATTTACATCAGGTCTTATTGGAAAGAATGGGGCCTTCAAAGAAATTCATATACATGTACATGAATATGTATTCCAGCACGTAGAACAAGTGCGAGATTGGTTATAAGTTGGTGCAAGATATTGTATAAAGTGGCTTCATGAAACAGTTCCTACTCTCTGTGGACTGACTGATCTCAAACTAATTGCACCTTAGATCAATCAAACTTAGGAATGATTTAGAGCTTTTTATAGGCATGCATTTCCCTTTCCCTTTTCCCTTTTCTTTATCTTATTCTTTTCCTTCTTCTTATTATTATATTAAATATAACAACAATAGATAAAACTTAATACTGACGTTTCTAAACGCATCTTGTCTTCAGTTTTCTTAAAGTTATTTTTGTTTTTATTATTCCATCATGTTCACTTCTGTCATTCCTAATGCCGTTATTGCATTTTGTTTTATAACCTAACATATTATGCAATTAGTCTCCTTTTATCTTTGTTTCTTTTTTTTTTCAAATCACTCATTATATTGTTTATGCCTTTTTTTTACTTCTTCTTTAACTTTGTTTTTTTTTTTCGTTTGTCTTCTTTTTTCATGATTTATTTTTCTTCATTCTTTTCTACATTAAGCTTTGATTGTGTTTGTTGAAAGTATAAGTTTTCTGGGGTTAATTTTCCAGTGGACTAGTTGTCTCAGGGCTAGTTGTCCTGGGATAACTTTCTTGGAAGGGGTGGGGGATTGTCGCGGGAATTGTTAATTTGAGTGTACTTGTATCAAAGATACCTGCCTTAGAAACCTTTGGTAAAATTCACTTAATAAATTACTACCAAGTTTGTCATGTATATATTATGCAATACATGGATAGAGAAGCATGTATAGCATGAATACTCATCAGGCATATAGTAATGCTGTTACTTTTCAGCATTAGCTAAATCTCTGTCCTTATTTTCCACATCCAAGACAAGCACATTAACTCAAGCGTGATGTCGATTATTTTTGGTAATTATTTTCAATAAATGTTCGTTTCCATTTATGTAGCAATCGCTATTTATTGACAACGCGCACTGCGGAAGAACTGTATCCCGTGACTTGGCGGAGGCCATGTGTACAAGCTGTGTGCCGCTCAGAGTAACAATACAAGACCCAGAATTACACGCGGACTTCTACAAGATACTTAGTTCGCAGGCTTCAAAATGTCAGGCAAGTCTTTTTCTCCAGTGTTCAAATAACAGCAATAGCAACAACAAAATTCACATTAGCATCGATGTAGGGCGGCAATAATATGCCAATATTTGCAAATAAGTTTCAATAAGAACATAATTATATCTAGATTTTTTAAAGGATTAGAAGCACTAGCTGTCGGCGGAAGACTCGTTGGTCTATAGCAAAAGTCGCTTTGGGGGTATTTCTGGTGGCCAGGAGGTCGTTGCTTCGAACTCTACTCGAGTATGCTTGCCCATGATTTTTATTGTGGCTACTTTTAAATGCTAATTATTTGGTTCATTTACGTCGCTATAGGGCAAAACCAAAATCAAACCAAAATTGAGGAAAAAATTTGTTGATGATGTGTCTATGCTTTGAAATACACGCATGTCCTATCATACGCGTTGAAGGGATGCTCAAGGCTTTTTTTTTTAATTCTTCTTTATCATTTTTGATTCTGTTCAATCATTAGTTCTTGACATTTTCTCATGTCTTGTTTTCTTGTTGTTTAATACCGATATTTTATTTTATTTTATTTATCTTTTTTTTTTCTTTTTGCTTGTTGTTCTACAGATTCAAGACTTGACGTTTGGGTGGAGCAGCCGCGATGGCGATTATCAAAATCAATCCTCAATAGAAGGTGACTTGGCCCAGTGGGTGTGTGCTGTGCCAAGTCTGTGGAGCTTTAGTCTGACGTGGCCCTGCTTCCCCAGCGATTTCCTCTCAACAGCCGCAGCATCAGCATCACGCTGCCAGGTATACCATTATTTTGTTACTCTGGGGCATTTACTGAGCTGAGCAGCGTTGCCACGTCCAAACAGAGCAAGATCCCCAGAAGGCATGTGAAAAAAAAAACCACACCACAAAGTCATTAAAAATCACCAAATTTGGAAAAGCGTAGTAAAGGCTTCAATATCAAGACATAATGATGTCAATAAACCGTCCTCAAACTGTGCGCGAGTCTCGGTGTAATTTACGGCGCGCCGTAGTTACACCCACTAAATGCAAAATGTGTGCGATGTGTATGGATCTATGGTTGTTTATGTGTATTGAGTGACATACGGCGCACCTGTTTTGTTTCTGTACCTTGTGAAATAAGGGGAGAACTTTGGGGAAATAGTGGTTTTCACTTACTGTAGTTTTTTTTTTGGTTATTGGTCTCAAAATTACCAAAAATTTACAAAAAATTTCCAAATTTTGATTCGGTTACTAGGTTAAAATTTTATCAACCTGCCAGGTATGTGATTTTTACTCTGTAAAAATCCTACAGTCACTTAAAATAACCGTTATCTCAATTACACTATTGCTTTAATATGGAAAAGTGTGTACTGAGAAAAGAGGCTGTGGAGTATGGTCTATTCAAGAGCTAGTTGTATTGATCTGACCGTGAGCTGTGCTGTGTGCAAAGAATGCATGGGACACAAATCAGGATGTAAAATTTCATAGCAAAAACAGTGAACGGATTATTAAACTAACTTAAAATCAATCGTGCTTTATCAACACAATTCTTTGTGACTGATGCTTACTTTCAAAGTATTGGCATCATCTTTTCAAAAATTGTTAACTCTAAGTTTAGTGAAAAGTGTGTGAAGGATTTTTCTAAAAAAAAAAGTGAAAGAAAAGTATTAGACACTCTGATCACACTAGTCTACAAAAAATGTTCTAAAACTAAATTTCCCGTTCATTTATTGATTCCATATTTTAGCATAGCCTTTTTAGCCTCGAAAAATCAAGAATTATGGTTATGTTGACCCTTTTCACTGACTTTGAATCTTCACACATAATCAGTGCGTGCTACTTTTTATTTCATTTTCTTTTGTGATACACGTTACATTAGCCTTTGGAAGTGACAGTAAACATTGATTTTGCTAACATTCACGTTATGTTACGTTTGGTTTGTTTGTATGTGTGTTTTTCCCCTCCAGATCAGAGATCTGCTGTTGTGTGTTGAAAGCTTGGATGCCAATTCTCAATATAAATCTTCGACAGGAAGGGACTTAGCCCTATGGGTGTGTGCAATGCGGAATCTTTCGCGCTTCAGTATGAGATGCTCTTTCTTGCCCGAAGATTTCCTTTCGACAGCCAGCAACGAAGCGCAATCCTGCCAGGTAAGTCACATGTTAATGATTTACACAACATTTGTTTGTCTATGACATTAATTCTTACTCTCTAAAAAAAAAAATTGAGTGAAAATATTCACTCTTAGAAAGGTGAATACAAAAAAGAGTGAATTTAGAGTGAAATTGGAGTGAATTTTGAGTGAAAATGTTCATTTTCACTCGTTTTAGAGTGACCTCAGGGATCACTCCAAAATCATGGGCGAAACTGGCCGCTGGCTTTTGTACTGGCGAACTGGTGCAGTGCACTTTGCAAGTGGGATCTGGTTTTAACTTCTTAAGAATAGGGAGATAACAGACAAGTCCTTAAAGGGGATGGCTGGCAACTGATCAAGTCCAAGAGCTTGTCTGGCGGACCAAAGGTACATATGGTGACAAGACCTTGTATCTGCAATTTTGGTGAAAATTACTTTTTTTTTTATTAATGGTCAAATAATGGGTTAAGTGATGTCCTGTCCAAATCCCAACTGTCTTTCTCCAAAAATGAAGCCACCACAGCACATCAAAGGAAAGGCTCTCCCATTCGCCACAGTGCTTTGGCCGCCATGTTTTTTGACTCTCCTGAACATTTGCCATTTTGTAGATACGAGGTCTTGTCGTCCCAGCGACGATAAACTGGTACCAGAATGATTAAACTGGTCTCAACTGGTACCAGTACATCTTCAACTGGTATCAATTGGTTTCAGTTAGAATTGCTTATTATTTGTTACTGGAAATTTGGAGTTGCCTTCTGATTTCAACTGGTACCAGCTGAAACCAGTTAAGACCAGTTAAAACCAGTAAAGACCAGTTAAAAATGCTTACTGGTTTCTACTGGTTTCTACTGGTTTTTCGACCTGGGTATAACAGACAAGTATACAGGAAGTGCATCCATGTATGCATGATGGAATGGTCGTAGGATTTCAACCGGTAGGCCAGAGGATTTAAACCAGTCTGTTCTCCGAGTTGCACAGCCTAATGGTTGTAAGGTTTGTAACCAAGTATGATTCGAACTATAACTATTCATATGCCAGTGGCGGATCCTTGCAGGTGTGCGCAGGGCGCCCTTTTTATTTCTTGTTAAAACATAAGAAAACAAAGAAAACAAAGAAAACAAAAGGAGTGGGGCACGAACGAGACCCCCTTAAATTTTGTAAAGGCACTCTCTCTTTACCGAATTCCTGGATCCGCTCCTGTATGCGACATACGAACAAAAATGGAACTGAAAGGAGAATAAAGGTTTTGAACACATATTGGAGCAGACAAAACAAATCTGTCGCAGTGTGTCATTTATGGCAGCATCTGTCCTGCATAGCTGAGTCTACTGGCTCACAGTTGCTACAGGGGCACCACTGATTATTTGCCATCAGGGATATGCTATAGGGGGAACCTGGTCGTTCCCGGCTGCTCCTACTGCAGCTGTATCAAACTGGCACAAGTTTTCATTAAAATATGATGTCAGATACGTCTTTGAGAATAAAAGTAGGCTAAATCAATGACAAAGAAGGTGGAGTACAAATTAAGAAAATAATTCAGTGGTATCTAATAGATGGAAAAATTAATCAATATTATTGTCATTATAGTTATCATTATTACTGTTATCATTGTTATTATTATTATTATTATTATACACGAGGACTATATAAAGTATCAAATGTAACAATACGTGACTTTATAACCTGTTTGTGTGATTGTTGGTTGTCTCTTTAGATCATACTTCGGTTTGCATTTAAGCATTTGTGTCATCATTGAATCATAGTGTTAAAAAGGTACCACCTTATCAGAATGACTCAGATCTTTCACCCGTAAGACGAAGAAGAAGAGAAAGAGAGAGAGAGAGAGGGAGAGAGAGGAAAGCCGATGATAGCAGCAGTCATATCAATATCTCTTTCGACGCCATATCTCTTTCTGTGTGTTTCTCTTTGGCAAACATTTTAGTTTGTTTTTGTAATAGATTCACATCCTTGGAAATTTCTCCTTTTTTTTTTGTTCTTCCAGATCCGCCAACTTAACCTGTGGTTTTCCAAAACTTGGATTTCCGAGCCGTCAGCTGCACACTTAGCTGAATTTCTATATGGTTTACCTCACCTTCAACAAGCGCATCTTCAGTGCGATAACTTGCCTAGTATATTCTTTACGACACTTGCTTCTCATAGACAGCGCTTGAATGTACGTATTCGACATTGCATATGATATGTATATCTCAATATATATATTTGTATATACATAATATATACATTTATATATATATAAATATATATATATATATATATATATATATATATATAAGCGTGTGTGTGTGCGCGCGCGTGTGTGTTTGTGTGTGTATCAGAATCTCTTGCACAAGTGCAGTCTTTGCTGTGAGGGCAATGTTTTTGGATATCCAACAATCCGGATAGATACAATATGAAGATGTTTCCACTCTTAATGCTGGCAAAATTGTATTCAGAAACCTGGGAAAATAATGAAATATGAGAGACGTCTTTATCATTTTTTTTTTCAAATATTGAAATTGTAATCACGTAGAATTTGTTCTCTGACATTCAGCTCTCAATGCACTCTAAGTATCAGCTCAAAATTCTGCAACTAGCTGTAACATTTCTTATCAGCAAAAACATGTAACGCTATTAAAGTGCACTACATCTCATGCGTGAAAATTATGTGCTCGATATGATGTCATGAAGCAATTTATTTTAGAGCACATGGGAATCGATTGAAATTGAATATGAAATGTCATTCGTATTCATTTCACTCTGTTTATCATACTACAGGTGGAGACTATAACCATCAATGGGAAGCGATTACGCGAGTTGCTCGTTGATATTCAATGCGACACAGGTATACATGTTGTCATTTTAAGATTGATATATATGCACATGTATAATGCATATAAAGTGATACATGAATATACGTAGAAGAAATTATATTTTATATTATATATAATTATATATTGTAGAGTATAAGCTCTGTTGACGAGATAGCATTACTTATTGGATAAGCCAGTTCGAAACAATAATAAAAGAAAAAAAAAAACAAAGAAAAACTATTACTTATAAACGCTGCACGTACTACAAAATATATACCTATTAGAAATTTTAACGCACTATTGGTAGCCATGTTTTGGCCGTAAAAATCATAATAATAGGAATATGATATAGCACACTGCCAATTACATTGTAATGACGATATCCTTTTTACAGAATCAATTCCATTAATCACTGCTTAATACTAAGAAAATTGTCAGACGTTTGGAATATATCATAATCAAAATTCATCCTGCAGCATTTGTAGTAGTTATCGTTATTATCAATAGCGATTTCTATCCTTTATGAATTAATAATGGCATTTGATTTGTTTTCACATTGATGCAATAATATGAAACCATGTTTCCTTTTTATCCATCAGAAAGTAAAGGATTGTGACACCATCATAAATATTGTTCTTTTCACATCAATCAGCAATAATTAGTGGATTGAACGATAAAGTTGTCACTAATACCTTTGTACAGTAGAGACAGAGAAAAATATGAAGAATAATCTTACTGTTGAGCGAAGTGTGGTTATTTTTTTTACTTACATTAAGCATTCTCGTGAAATGAAGATCTTCTGTTTTAAGTGTAAACTGACAGCCAGACCCATGTTCTAGTTTTCAGTCATTGAAAATGTATACCTCAACTCATGCCTACGCGGTGTCACCGTTTCGTTAGTACCTCGTTTTCCGTTATCATAAATACTTAATGATATTAATTGCACAATTTGTGACTTGAATATAAGTGAGTACTCTTTAATTGGAAAGCAACTTTTTTTTTTTCTCAACAACACTTACCTCAAGAGCGTACAGTTGCAGCATGTTCTTGGTTGAATATTAAGACTAGCAGTGTATTCCTTCCTAGATTGGTTGCTTGATAATTTAGTTTGATTGACTTGAATTAATTTCCGCTTTGTGTTCATAAAAACAAAGAAACAAACATAGGTGAGTTCCAATGATTATTGCAAAACAGTAACACTTTGTATTTTTGACGTACAAAAAATAATCGAATGCGAGTATATGAATGCGTGTGAGTGGGTGTATGCAAACATGACATTGTGATGCATACGACCTAGAAGTGTTTTCCAAATGGAGGTTTAAGCTGTGTGTGACGGAAAAAGTGCCGAATGTGTTCAAGAGTGTAATCGCATCTATTTACATTTTGTATTTTTCTTTTTACATAATTACCAAAACAAATATTTTCTGGAGGAGCGATAATCGTACTAAACCACATGTATTTAGGTGTGTTTCTTCGCTTTCAAAGATAATATATACTTTTTTCTAAACATGAAAATATTTTATCATTCATTATTTTTGATTTGATTTAATTAGTGGGGTCTGAATGAGATCAAGAATCCTCAACAAACAAAACGAAAGAAAACTTTTGTGATGAAATTTGAATAACATTAATGTATTTGGAAACAAACAATTGGCCTACAAGACTTCTTTGAGGTACTGCTCATGAAAGAGTGAGCATGAATGTAGTATTATCTTGCCTTGGCAGTATCCTTTTCTGGTGTATTTTCTGTGAATATCAAGACTGTACGAAAGTCATTGATTTGGGTTTGCAGTAGCATATCTCTATATCCCTCACTCTTCCATCAGCCATGTTATACAACTTTATCCATTGTAACTTTTGCTTTTATAACATTATAGTATGTATATTAATGTACTCAGTTCTTTTCATCTTTTATTTTCATTGTTTATTGCCAAAAAATATTTAATGTATGTTGTGTGCTTTGTAAGTGAAAATAAATTTGAATTGAAAAAAAAAACAACCCTAATGATAGTGTGTGTGTGTGTGTGTGTGTGTGTGTTTGTTCATATGTGTGTGCGTGCTGTATCAATGCGGTATGAAATATGGATATTTATCATGTTTATTGAATGTGAGATACGTAGAGTAATACAGGTTGACAGAAGAACAACTGCTTAGACATAAAATCTTGTCACCTAATTTGCTATCACTCTCTAATGGAAATCCTTACACCTTTCAAGCGTGAATGCATTATCTTTACTGTAAAATAGATTTTCCGTCTATCAAAATCCATCTGCACATTTCAGTATCTGTTCAATCACTTATTATATTGGGTATTCATTTCATGAGTTCCTTTTCACTCTCCAACATAACACAGAGATGCAGTAGTAGCCACCGTCCAGAAAGTGACAGAAGTCATGGGGAAGGCAAGGGTTCTGCACAAGGAAGTATACCACCTCAGGAGGAACCCGAACCGAACTGAAAATCAGCTGCTATGTGAAGAAATTTATATTGTGTAAGGTAAATACAGAAGTCGGAAAAAAGAACTCTTTCCTTTAGAGGAGTCCAGTGTTGGAATAGGTTAACTTATGATTTGAAATGTAAGCTCTCTATGTCCAGTTTCAAACGAGCTCTTGATGTATATCTGCTGTAGCCTAAGCAACTGCCCAGTATTTTTTTTCTCTCTCTCTTTCTCCCTGTCTCTACTTAATATTGTTGAAATAACATGTTCCTTTAGGGTATTTGCTCCGTTTTCCCTTTTTTTTTTTGTTGTTGCTGTACTTTTTTAATGTTTCGTTGTTTTTGTTGCTACATGACCCTTGTTCATTATATATTTATTTAATATTGTATATGCACTTTGTATGTATTTCTGCTATTTTTATATTGTTCACGGATTTGCAGAAGAACAGTTTTGCTGAAGCAAATTGCCGTGATTAAATATGAAAAACATAAATATAAAATCTTATAAAGTTGAAATGTGAGAATAACTGCTCAAAATATATGATGGAGCCTATACATAAAAGCAAGCTTGTTGATCTTAGGTCCTTTGATCAAAATGTCTCAGCCCTGCTCCCGTTTTTATGTGTGCAAGACGCTAAGAAGACTTAGAGGTTAACAATGTTTAGATGTTTTCGTTTTCGTTTTCGTTGTTTGCGGAGGTCTATCCCCACAGATCACGGGGACAATTCGGTTAGGAATTTGCAATTAAATCAAAAAGAACATATCACAGTAAGAACACATCGTTTCGACGAGACTGCATAATTATATCTAGCTTCTCGTCGGTATCGACGGGCGTGAGATTGATATCAAATACATTAATGTCGGACGAGGGAAAATAAACAATTCGAAATATGCAGTAGACATTGTCTTCACAGCAGACCCTTAGATTTAATAAAAGGAAACAGTTAATGCTTAAAAGAAGACATTACAATGTGAAAAGTAAAATGTGAAATCCAGCTATAAGAGGAGAACAGATAAGGCACGTGACTAGGTTATACCTGGGGAGGATGGTGGCAGCTGATTAGATAAAGTGAATAGAGGAGTTAGGGGATGTAGTAGTCCTTGTCAATGACTCATTCAGAAGCGTCGAAGTGTGACATAAAGAAAATAACAAGGGCAATCATAGTCCATCTGAATATGCTTATGAGACATCAAGCTATGATGCTAAATGATGGTTGCTACTACATGGGTCACTTGAGTAAGACAAGAGATGGACTTTACTTGTGAAATTCTCTGTCAATTTTTGTTTTAATTTTGTTCACGCTGGCATTTTCTTATGGGTCACTTTATTAAGTAAGGTTAAGGTAATTTTTTGCCTGATTGGCATGGGGCTATTAAATGGAATGCAAAAGTGTAGTTTGTTATATTGGGAAAAATAACTGTAAGGATCAGACTCAACAATGCTATTTTAAAGAGCTTGAAATTGCTTTGGTGTTGTTTTCTTCTAGAAGCTCTTTGTCTTGTGAAGTTATAGATACGATAAGCAGGGGCGGATCCAGGAATTCTGCAAAGGGGCAAAGGGGGGGGGGGGGGGGGCGTGACTAATATTTCTGGTGAAACTTCCGGGTTTCATTTCATTTTTTTCTTTTTATTTCTTTTGTTTTTAACGAAAAATAAAGGGGGGGGGGGCGTGCGCCGGTTGCGCCCCCCTCTGGATAAGGAAGAAATTCGCAATAATTCTGTTCGCTGAAATGATTTAAAAAGAAAACTTTCACCAGGATCATACTGTTATTACTGTTTCGATAACGTTCCTGCGCCTGCACAATGAGTATTTTATTGTAGATAGTGAATAAATTATACTGTGTATTTCTCTCTCTCTCTCTCTCTCTCTCTTTTATCGGTTTTGCTTGTCAGACCTTGAAAGTAATGTAACCAGTAAATGCAACAGAAATGACTGGCAAACTGAATGGTCATGTACTTGCGTCTTATACAATGTATGCAGAAAATAAAGTGTTCTTTTTTTTTAAATGAATAACTATGAAAACTTTCGTACTTTCTGTTGTTTTTGGATATTTGAATTACAAGTGAATCGGATTCTCATGACTTAACTTTGCATTTCAAGTTATTCGAAGTTCACTATGTTTGATTTTTACTTAAGTTAACTGTAAGTAGTAAGCATATGTTATATTGATGAAAATGTGCCTTCTTTATCTTATAGTTACCCAATATATTCTGGTCTGTTCTCATGGGCCATTCAGCAAATCGTGGAAAGTTTTTTTCTTTCATGATAGGCTTGACAGCCACATAAAGGGGTAGCAGTGTAGCTTGATTAAAGTAATTTGTTTTAATCAAACAGCGGCAATGCCAAAGGAATTGAATCAAAATTTGTGAGCGCGAAAAACCTGGTAATCGCCTTTTTTGCTAACAGAGCAACATCTCGGTGTTGTGCGTACATGTGTGTGGGTCTGGGTGAAAGAGAGAATGAGAAAGCGAGAGGGGATGGAGAGAGAGGGGGAGATGGAGAGAGAGAGAGAGAGAGGGAGAGACAGAGAGGGGGGGGGTGAGTGTGCGCTTGTTTCCTATTATCACAGAACATGGGAATATACTGAAATGTGAGTCACATTATGCCTTCTAAATTTGCTCGCGCAATTATGACGTATTGTGTTTAATTAAACGCGATTTTTGTTTTCATTCAGTTTAACTGGATTCAGTTCAATTCAATAATCATATCTATTCATACTCGAAAACGAGTTGTAAATAAATACAAAGCATACTTTACACAAGTCACTTTTTTCTTTTCAATTTATTCACAGGAAATGCATATGTAGAGATAAATATGTCATAATTTAATATCTCCAAATTTATTCATGTATGATACTTATACAGCAATCTGTTAGATGTTAAGTATCATCATGATTCTATTCAATAAAATGTTACTTCAATATACAAGGAAACACAAACCAAGACTAATCTAACGTACCATACAGATACTTTGTATTACTTGAGATGCACAATAATACAAGGAATCTTACATACACATACACATACAAGCCAGTCTCACACACGTCTGTATTAATAACAAAACATGCACAAAAGACATGCCATATACAGTACAAGAAACACAAGCTGTGTTTACAGTGTACAGTGACAACACCCCGAGGCAAGAAAATATGCTTTTACATACTAAATAGACATACATATAGAAGGGCAGCTAAAAGTCATTGTTGCTACACAGTAACATTGCTTTGATTTGATTTATGCTCTGACATTTTCTTAACCAGCACATCAAATACATATGAAATTAACAAACAATAAAATACTTAAGAAATTTTTTCTGATGGCAAAATTTTTTTTCTCATATACATTTGCTAAGGACACTAAAAAGAATATTAACCCCCAAAATGTGCCTGTTTTGAGGTTTGTGCGTGAGCACAACACGTGTATTTACACCTCGCGTCATAACAACATCTTAATGATTGTCTTTGGTTGGTTCCTTATGATACATTTTACACAGGCTTATGAAAGAACAATGGGTGCAGGTGATATGGATGACCAGGGGCCCGTTGCATAAAAGTTACTATTATGGTAACTTTGCCATCTAATGGAAACTACTATTGCATTCTTGATTTTAATTGGCTGTTGAGCATTGTTGCCATGGTAGTTACCATTGGATGACAAAGTTACCATAATAGTAACTTTATTATGCAACGGGCCCCTGATTTGCATTAAGAAGGTACTGGAAAGAAATGTCATAATACCAATACTGTATTTCCTAAGCACTTCCCAACTTTCTGATTTGGGTAAACATTTAATTTTATAGAAAAAAAAAAAACAACCCACAAACTTATTGGGAGATTTTCAGAATACCACCACTAGAGAATAATGTTTTCTACTATTATGTCATAGTTTTGAAAAATGCAATAAATTACAGCACCGCGGAGGGCTTAAATGTATTGTTGCACACTAAGCATTTATGTAGACTTCATCTTGCCTCGTTCCATGTAGAAATCCACTGGAGATGATGCTCTCAAACGCTATGCACATTAACTGAATTGTATACACTTCTTTAACCTTCAAAAATGAAGAGCAAGTACAAAAAAGAGTATTTGACGCATTCTGAGAAAACAGACTCCAATCTATCCTCTGAATCTCTGCTCAAACTTCATAGGCCTATTAATATAGGCCTATGAAGTTTGAGCAAAATTAAAGCAATATCTTCTTAGCAGATACACTGTACGGCATGCATAGTGTCATAGGCGTAGCCAGGATTTTTTAGAGGGGGGTGTTTAACCCTATTAAGCCCAAGCTATTTTGACCCCTCGCAGGCCCGGGGGTGGGGGCAGATTTGGCCCCCCCCCCTTTATAACTTTTTTATTATTAGATGTATCATTGTTATATTTGGCACATGGGTAGAGTAACTCATACTCTACACGACTGTACATTTGAATTTTCTCAAGGTCACCCATGGAGGGCGTTAGTGTCGAAAATATAAAGAAATACATAGGAAATGTGCTAAAAACATGATTTTTCTGCATAATTTCTTTATCCCCATTATATATGTCTTATCATAGACCAATCATTTTCATATTTGTCACAAGTGATAAACAAGTGGAATCTTATTATTTGTTATGGTTGAAATTTCTCAAGGTCACCACATGGGGGCGCTATTCGTGTCAACATAATAATACATTATGAGACCTGAGATGAAATGTTTGGGATGGGTACATGTACAGTTATGACATTTCATATTTGCATAATAGTGAAATTTCAAGATTACAAATTGAAAATATGAAGAACTAATGATGTTAGAGGCATAGCTTGGGTGAGGGAATCAAAATATCACAAAATAGAAGGGCAATCTTTAGAAAGTATTATTGTTTTCAATTATCTCTATTATATCTATTGTTTTATGCCTTTGTCACATAAAAACACAGGAAATAATAAGAAAAACTTTCCAGGACCATAATTACTTCAAATTTTACTCGTTCAACAAATTTCAGCCAAGAAACACCCATTTCATCCACTGTAATGCTGATGAATAAAATGGGAACAGAAAAAAGATGCAAAATCTGACTGACATGGTTGTCAGTTTATGGTTGCCATGGCAACCAGCAACATCAAATATAGCTGAATTATATATCAAAATGTTCGCAATAAGATTTTAGGAAAAGTCACCAAATTTGGTTGAAATCGGATAAAGGGCGAAGGAGTGGCAAATGAAGCAGGAATCTGGTAGGGGGGGGGGGGGGGGGCATAATGTGCCCCCCCCCCCCCCCGACACCGGGCGTCTTTTATATTTTTTTCGTAAAAGACATACGGTGTCAATTCGTTGTGCGCTCGATGGCTGTAGAGAGCACGCGCATCATCCATACGGGGAGTGAATCCGTGGCCCAAACACAGCCCGGACGCAGCAGAAGTTTCTCATGCAGTAGCCTAAAATTGCTACGTCGTGTCTGTGGGCTCCCAAATCCGTATGCTTTTGCCAACGGACGTTGAACAAGTGTGTGTGTGTCAACGGCGTAAATCCGTGCTGAGGAGTGTGTGTGTGTGTGGGGGGGGGGGTGATCGGCGATAGTCACCATCACCACGATTACAAGCCCATAACCGGACGGGTGCAGCCAGTGACGTACCGTGGCGGGTTGGTCAAGACAGGGGAGGGGGGGGGGGGCACCTCGTGGAAAAGTAATTTTGAGGGTGTGTATGCATGCTTGTGCGTGCGTGCGTGTGTATGTGTGTGTGCGCGTATGTGCGTGTGCTGTCAGTCTGGAAACTGTAATGGGGACTGCAATACATAACGGAATATGATACATTCCACTGCGCAGTCATTTTTTTCCTTATGGATTATGGAATGACGGTGTGAAACGACAAATTACTGGCAGCAACATCAGGAGAATTACATAACAATTGAAATGAATGCGAGCGAGCGGAGCGAGCGAGGTTGAAAATTTTGACATTTTACAGTCCCCAAACTGCCGTTTGTAGCTATATTTTTTCGCTTTGGAAATTAAGTGGGCGCACCGGACGCAACTGCTGGCAATTACTGGCAACGACATCAGGAGAATGACATAACGAGTATATGCGAGCGAGCGAAGCGAGCGATCTTGAAAATTTTGACATTTTACAGTCTCCAAACTGCCGGTTGTAGCGATATTTTTGTCGCTTTGGAAATTAAGGGGGCGCACCGGGCGCACCGGGCGCAACTGCTGGCAATTACTGGCAGCGACATCAGGAGAATGACATAACGATTATATGCGAGCGAGCGAAGCGAGCGAGCTTGAAAATTTTAACATTTTACAGTCCCAAAACTGCCGGTTGTAGCGATATTTTTGTCGCTTTGGAAATTAAGGGGGCGCACCGGGCGCAACTGCTGGTAATTACTGGCAGCAACATCGGGAGAATGGCATCACGATTAATGCAAGCGAGCGAAGCGAGCGAGCATGAAAATTTTGACATTTTACTGTCCCAAAACTGCCGTTTGTGTAGCTATATTTTTTCGCTTTGGAAATTAGGGGGCGCTCCGGACGCAACTGCTGGCAATTACTGCCAGCGACATCAGGAGAATGACATAAACGATTATTATGCGAGCGAGCGATCTTGAAAATGTTGACATTTTACAGTCCCAAAACTGCCGTTTGTGTAGCTGTATTTTTTCACTTTGGAAATTAAGGGGGGGGGGGGGGGTACCGGGTGCAACTGCTGGCAATTACTGGCAGCAACATTAGGAGAATAACATAAAGATTATAATATGCGAGCGAGCGCAGCTAGTGAGCCTGCAAATTTTGACATTTTACAGTCCCAAAACTGCCGTTTGTGTAGCTGTATTTTTTCACTTTGGAAATTAAGGGGAGGGGGGCGCACCGGGCGCAACTGCTGGCAATTGCTGGTACCAGGGAGGTGGTTTTGTGGAAAACCACCTCCCTGCTGGTACCAACATCAGCAGAATGGCATAGCGATTAAATGCGAGTGAGCTTGAAAATTTTGATATTTTGCAGTCCCAAAACTGCCGTTTGTAGCTATACTTTTTTGGCTTTGGAAATTAAGGGGGGGGGGTGCAACGGGCGCAACTGCTGTCAATAACTGGCAGTGACATCAGGAGAATAGCATAACAACTAAATGTGAGCGAGTGGAGCGACTGAGCTTGAAAATTTTGACATTTTTCAGTCTCGAAACTGCCGTTTGTAGCTATACTTTATAATAAGGGGGGCGCACCGGGCGCAACTACTGGCAGTTACTGGCAGCAACATCAGGAGAATGGCATAGCGATTAAATGCGATCGAGCGGACCGAGTGAGCTTGAAAATTTTGACATTTTGCACTCCAAAAACTGCCTTTTGTAGCTATATTTTTACGCTTTGGAAATTGAGAGGGTAGTCAATGGTGTCGGTTTATGTTCATGATTTGGGGAGGTATGACCAGCGAGGGGACGTCGAAGTGACCAAATGGGGGAAGGATATCCAAAACCTGCACTTTAGAACATCCTCTAATATTATTGTTTGTGTTTGTGTGTGTGTGTGTGTTTTATATACATGAAAAAGTTAGGAAATAGCCCAGGTCAAGTCTTATTATTGGCAATGCAAGGCATTTTGATATAGACTAGTATGTAAAGCAACACTGCAAAATCATTAATGATCTAGCTTTGAACGAAGCGTAAGGTACAAAGGTGTACATTCTACATCGAATCGCGCAACGTTATACAGCGACTCTTTTTGCCGTTCGGATGTTCTGAGTACACTGCACACATCCTGCTTATATTCAGAATGCCAACCAGGAATCATGCTGAATCGCAATATTTTGTCGGCTCCGGACTTTTTGCACAATGTTTCACGTTATATACCTCTTTAATTATGGTTACAAGAAATCTTAGAAAAATATCTTATTTCTTGATCCCCCTTTCATGTCGATTTCAAAAGCAGTTTAGTAACCCTTGAATTACCATTTTGGTAAGTTTTTTATTCTTTTTTTTTTTTTTACGAGCGGATGCGGGGGGAAGCTTGGCGCCCCCCCCCCCCCCACACACACACACACTTAACAGGGATCGAATGTACCACTGCATGAAATATAAAGTATGAGGGAAGTGGTAGCAAAAATATGAAGACTTTTTGTTTTTGTTTGTTTTTTTTCTTCTTTTGCTTGTCAGCCGACTTTTGGTGGAAAATCAGACCTTGAAAGAACGAGGAGTTTTTGCTGTTGTTTCTCTTATCTTTTGATTTTCTTTCGTCTTGACTGACAGGTGATTTTGACCCCCCCCCCCTTTAAAAACGTAGCATAGCCCTGAATAATGCCCAAATATATTTAATGAAATGCTAATATGGATCTCCATTTCTTTGTATGTAATAACGTACCGGTATTATCTTCCTGTAGGTATTGTATTTTTCTATTTTCTTGATTTAAGTCAATAAAGTAATCATCCCAGAGGCATCGTTCTGTAATGATGGTGGGTGGGGGAGGGACTTGGAGTTGGAATATCTGTGCGAGGGAGCGGAGCGACCGAATGGGGGAGGGTGTGGGAGGGGGATACCCCCCTCTCAGACGAGGAAGATTTTGTATTTTCAGACCTGAAATTAAGCGATCTGGTGCACACTTTTGGTGAAATTTTGGATTTACATGTTTACAATGTAGGCCTATAGGGCTATACTATTTGACGTTGTCAACGTCTGGGTCATACCTTATGTCGATATTACTGTCTTTGCGAGCGAGCGAGCGAAGCGAGCGAGCGCTTGAGAAAATTATGTATACATTATCCTACAAGACTATTCAGCTCTGTTACCTGTCTGGAGGCGGGCGTACGAACGTCATGCAATATGCCAAAATTGATGCAATCACATTTCTGCTTCCTCCATTTTTCCCTCAAATTTCGGGGGGGGGGGGGGATGATTGTACAGGCCATCCCCCCTCCTCCATTTCAGGGAGGGGGGGATATATCCCCCCCCCCCATCCCCCGGGATTTACGCCCATGGTGTTTTTTTTTTGGGGGGGGGGGGCAATGCACGGTGCAATGTGCGTCCCTCAAGAACATACATGCATCCCCCGGTAATATTGGAGGAGTTCAAAAAGGGGCATTAAATGCAAATAATTTGATATTAAATGATTTTAGACATTAAGTGTAAAATCTTAGTCAATACCTAGTTGAATCATTACAAAAAAATCTTTCATTGCAACAACTTCCCATTTTCGTCTTGCACAGAATGATGCACTGCGTTGGCGAATAAAATATTCCCACACCAGACACTACAGAACAGAACTAACTTAGGTCTGCTGATACTGGCACGTCATGACAGGGCTATTAGGAGTGTCGATCGTGAAAAAAATTAGGAACTTTTAGTTTTGTGCGCCTCCGCCAACAAAAAAAAAAAGGAAGAAAAGAATAAAACCCGGATATGAATGGGACTAATAATTATATTATCAAAACTCATTCAAATTATTGCATATCATTTTAAAATTCAAAATGTCAAAATTTGTGGTCAAATCATGAGACAGAGTAATAGTAGCTTAACTTTGGAGGAATAAAAATTATTCACTTTCCGGAAATGGAAGTGGCAGCTAAAGGCTTTTGTTTTTATATTAGTGTTAATAGTCTGGATCCCCCCCCCCCCGCACACACACACACAAATTAGCTTAAATTAACTTCAATTATTAAGAACAAAAAATCAAAATTTGAGGCAGTGCATTGTGTAGCGTTTTTTCTCACTTTATTTTGGGAAAATAAGGAAGTTGATAATTTGGCAAAAAGCCGAAAGGTTCAGCTCCTCTCCCCTCCGCCGACGAAATTGTGCTCGTATCACCAATGTTACTACTAGTAATAAATGTATGAAGCATCAGTATAGTTAAGACTTAAGACCCCAATTTCATGAATTACTTTTACAAAAGATAATGGAGAGGGGAAGACCGGATAGATCGCCGTTTTTGGTGTAACGCCTGCCATGCATAATTATGGAAAAGGGCGCAAAACAGCATTGGATAAGTAACCGACGCATTTTGTGTATAAACAAGTGGGAGAACCTGACCCAGACCACACCCGTGTAGCCAGGGGGACGATGGGTGTGGTCGCCCCTAAAACGCAAAAAAAAAAGGAAAAGAAAAAACATGAAGAAAAAAAGGAGTAAAAAAGACAAGAAGGTGAGGAAAGGAAAGAGGAGAAGTAGAAACGTCGATGCTTCGATAATACACAAAGCGCGTCACAGAATCAGTATAGCATGCATTGCACACACATAATAATAATGCATCATACACAATTTACGGTACCGCGTACGGTATAATACCGGTAAACGGTGAACATTATGCGCAATGTATCTTCGCGATTCGGCCAGAAAGCAAAGCAGGGAAGAGAGAGAGAGAGAGAGAAAGAAAACTAGACTTGGAATTTGTCAACACTGACAAATTAGGTGATCCGATTTTTTTTAATCGATGGTTCGAGTCCTGATCGCAATAGGCATGACCATACAGGTTTTATCTGTGTTTAATGACATTGACCGTGTGATGTTTTAATTCTCATTTAGAAAAGAGAGTCAGGTCTGCCATCTTTGGTACCAAATTCAGTATACACTATAACGAAGATACAGAATGAAACATTTATGACTTTTGACCCTAATTTACCTACCCAAGATGGTGTTCGATCAAGTAGTTGTTATCTTATAATAATGTACGTGACATGAACTAAACATGTGCAAAATATGGGGATAATAGGGAATGTCTTTCTTGAGTTATTGCAAAGAAAGTTGCAGAAAGAAAGTAACATGAAAATACATCGAAGCTAAGCTTTAATTTTTGCGAAGTTTTTCGACGTGATTTCGATGTCGCATGAGAAAGAGTGGGCAAAGAAACGATAGCGCAAAGTCTCAGCTGCAACTTATTAAAATCTGGGAGAAATTCACAGAAGAGTAAGTGAGCTAGTGTTCGATAAAGACCGTCATGTCAATTTTCATTTCCAGAAAAATTCCCTCCCATAGAGATAACACGTAAACTGGTTAAATTTGACAAGGTTACATTATATCTATTTTCACGAGGTGAAGACATCATCCGATTAAAACTTTGATTGAAAAAAACTTAAAGAGTATTACATTGGCTACAACATACTAAAATCTGGAAGAAATTCACCGAAGGGCAATTGAGCTAGTCGTCGATAAAGACAATCATGTCAATTTTCACATCTAGAAAAATTCCCTCCCATAGAGATAACACGTCATAATGAAGATAAAGAAAGAAGTACATATGACCTTTGACCCTACTTTGCACAGACAAGATGGCGTCTGAGCAAAAAGTGTTTATTTTGTGAAATGATTCTTGTAACATGGTCTTTACGTATGCAAAATATGGGAAAGATAAGACATGTATTCACCAAGATACAGGATGAAACATTTTTGACCTTTGACCCTAATTTACATACCCAAGAAGGTGCCCGATCAAGTAGTTGTTATTTTATGAAATAATGTACGTGACATAAACTAAACATGTGCAAAATATTGGGCTGATAGAGCTTGTTTTTCTTGAGTTATTGCAAAGAAAGTTGCAGAAAGAAAGGAATATGAAAATACATGGAAGATAAGCTTTAATTTCAACCAAGTTTTTGGACGTGATGCCGACTCCGTATGAAAAAACGAAGGGCACACTCACGATAGCCCAAAGTCTCAGCTACAACGTACTAAAATATTGGAGAAATTCACCGAAGCATAAGTGAGCTAGTGCTCGATAAAGATAGTCATGTCAGTTTTCATTTCCAGAAAAACTGCACTCCCAAAGAGATAACACGTAAACTGGTCAAATTTAACAATGTTACTTTTAATCCCTTTTTACGAGGTGATGCCGTCATCCAATCAAATTGTTGTTATTTTATATCTGAAAGACCATTTAATAAGCTACAACATATTGAAATTTGGACGAAAATCAACTAAAGAATAAGTGAGATATGCTTGAATGAACTTGAAATTTGATGACGTCATTTTGAAAATTTACTTTTTTTACTTTATTAAGAAATTTGATATATTTTAATCATTTTTCCAGCATCGCCAACCCATGAAATGACATGTACAACTCATCAGCTTTCAAAATATGTAAAGAAAATGGGGGGTCACCGTCCATCCTGACGAGTAAAATCGGATTTAAAATTGGCAGTTTTTTGGCATTGTTGCACTGTATATCGCCATTGACGCGCGCGTTGAATTTCAACTTTGACGGGCCCGTATGACGTCATTTTGAGTCGGATTGACTTGAAACTTGGTAGAAATATTCCTTGACATTTCAGACATCCGATCAAAGTGAAAAAACGGGAAATTGTTAATTGCATATGAGCTGTGCATGCGTATATGCGCGCGCGTGTACGCGTCCGTCCGATTTTTTCAATTTTTAAAAAAATGCTCCAATTGGTCTGAATCGTGTGCAAAAAAATTTTGAGCTCGATCGGAGCATACAAATATTTCAACGCGCGCGTACGCGCACGTTTTAAGAGTACAGATGAATTTTGAGAATATGAGTAGAATCAACTTGATTCGAATTATATGTATGAACTTTAGTTCATAGAAAAATTTCATTCCATTAATGAGATATGAATGAGAATGTGTTTTCATATAATGACGTCATAGTGACGTCACGGTTGACTGATCACTTTGATTTTATTAGATCTGTCGTCTTTGGGACATGATACATATATGGTATAATTTTGACATTGATAGGATGAGGACTTTTTGAGCTAACCTCTACACAACATTTGAGGAGAAAGAACTTTTTTGTGACAACGGGAAGTTTAACACTAGACTCGGAATTTGTCAAGACTGACAAATTAGGTGATCCGATTTTTTTTTTAATCAATGATTCGAGTCCTGATCGCAATAGGCATGACCATATAGATTTTATCTGTGTTTAGAGACATTGGCCGTGTGATATTTGGATTCTCATTTAGAAAAGAGAGTGAGGTCTACCATCTTTGGTACCAAATTCGGTATAAACCAGGGAGGTACCTCCCTGGTATAAACTATAACGAAGATACAGAATGAAGTACATTTGACCATTGACCCAACTTTGCACAGCCAAGATGGCGTCTGAGCAAAAAGTGGTTATTTTGTGAAATGATCCTTGTAACATGGTCTTTACGTGTGCAAAATATGGGAAAGATAGGACATGTATTCACCAAGATACAGGTTGAAACATTTATGACCTTTGACCCTAATTTACATACCCAAGATGGTGTCTGATCAAGTAGTTGTTATTTTATGAAATAATGTACGTGACATGAACTAAACATGTGCAAAATATGGGCGTGATAGGGGCTGTTTTTCTTGAGTTATTGCAAAGAAAGTTGTAGAAAGAAAGAAATATCTCAATACATCGAAGATAAGTTTGATTTCAACCAAGTTTCTTGACGTGATCTCGGCGTCGTATGAAAAAATGGAGGGTATAATCACGATAGCCCAAAGTCTGAGCTACAACATATTAAAATCTGGGAGAAATTCACAGAAGAGTAAGTGAGCTAGTGTTCGATAAAGACCGTCATGTCAATTTTCATTTCCAGAAAAATTCCCTCCCATAGAGATAACACGTAAACTGGTTAAATTTGACAAGGTTACATTATATCTAATTTCACGAGGTGAAGACATCATCCGATTAAAACTTTGATTGAAAAAAACTTAAAGAGTATTACATTGGCTACAACATACTAAAATCTGGAAGAAATTCACCAAAGGGTAATTGAGTTAGTCGTCGATAAAGACAATCATGTCAATTTTCACATCTAGAAAAATTCCCTCCCATAGAGATAACACGTGATAATGAAGATAAAGAAAGAAGTACATATGACCTTTGACCCTACTTTGCACAGACAAGATGGCGTCTGAGCAAAAAGTGGTTATTTTGTGAAATGATTCTTGTAACATGTTCTTTACGTATGCAAAATATGGGAAAGATAAGACATGTATTCACCAAGATACAGGATGAAACATTTTTGACCTTTGACCCTAATTTACATACCCAAGAAGGTGTCCGATCAAGTAGTTGTTATTTTATGAAATAATGTACGTGACATAAACTAAACATGTGCAAAATATTGGGCTGATAGAGCTTGTTTTTCTTGAGTTATTGCAAAGAAAGTTGCAGAAAGAAAGGAATATGAAAATACATGGAAGATAAGCTTTAATTTCAACCAAGTTTTTGGGCATGATGCCGACTCCGTATGAAAAAACGAAGGGCACATTACGATAGCCCAAAGTCTCAGCTACAACATACTAAAATATGGGAGAAATTCACCGAAGCATAAGTGAGCTAGTGCTCGATAAAGATAGTCATGTCAGTTTTCATTTCCAGAAAAACTGCACTCCCGTAGAGATAACACGTAAACTGGTCAAATTTAACAATGTTACTTTTAATCCATTTTTACGAGATGATGCCGTCATCCAATCAAAATGTTGTTATTATATTACCGAAAGAGCATTTAATAAGCTACAACATACTGAAATCTAGGTGAAAATTGGCAAAGGATTAGTGAGATACGCTCGAATGAACTTAAAATTTGATGACGTCATTTTGAAAATTTACTTTTTTTACTTTATTAAGAAATTTGATATCTTTTAATCATTTTTTCAGCATCGTCAACCCATGAAATGACATGTACAACTCATCAGCTTTCAGAATATGTAAAGAAAATGGGGGGTCACCGTCCATCCTGACGAGTAAAATCGGATTTGAAATTGGCGGTTTTTTGGCATTGTTGGACTGTATATCGCCATTGACGCGCGCGCGGAATTTCAACTTTGACGGGTCTGTATGACGTCATATTGAGTCGGATTGACTTGAAACTTGGTAGAAATATTCCTTGACATTTCAGGCATCCGATAAGTGTGAAAAAACGGGAAATTTCTATTGCATATGAGCTGTGCGTGCGTATATATGCGCGCGCGTACGCGTCCGTCCAATTTTTTCAATTTTTCAAAAAATGCTCCAAATGGTCTGAAACGTGTGCAAAAAAATTTTGAGCTCGATTTGAGCATACAAATATTTCTACGCGCGCGTACGCGCACGTTTTAAGAGAAAATATGAATTTTGAGAATATGAGTAGAATCCGCATAACTTGAAATATATGTGACGTAAATTTCATTGAAAAACTCCATTCCATTAATGAGATATGAATGAAAATGTGTTTTCATATAATGACGTCATAGTGACGTCACGGTCGACTGATCACTATGATTTTATTTGACCCGTCGTCTTTGGGACATGATACATATATGGTATAATTTTGACATTGATAGGAAGAACACTTTCTGAGCTAATCGATACACAAATTTTGTCCAGAAATAAAGAAAGAAGAAGAACTAGACTCGGAATTTGTCAAGACTGACAAATTAGGTGATCCGATTTTTTTTTTTAATCAATGATTCGAGTCCTGATCGCAATAGGCATGACCATATAGGTTTCATCTGTGTTTAGAGACATTGGCCGTGTGATATTTGGATTCTCATTTACAAAAGAGAGTCAGGTCTACCATCTTTGGTACCAAATTCGGTATAAACCACGGAGGTACCTCCCTGGTATAAACTATAACGAAGATACAGAATGAAGTACATTTGACCATTGACCCAACTTTGCACAGCCAAGATGGCATCTGAGCAAAAAGTGGTTATTTTGTGAAATGATTCTTGTAACATGGTCTTTGCGTGTGCAAAATATTGGAAAGATAGGACATGTATTCACCAAGATACAGGTTGAAACATTTATGACCTTTGACCCTAATTTACATACCCAAGATGGTGTCTGATCAAGTAGTTGTTATTTTATGAAATAATGTACGTGACATAAACTAAACATGTGCAAAATATGGGGGTGATAGGGGCTGTTTTTCTAGAGTTATTGCAAAGAAAGTTGCAGAAAGAAAGAAATATCTCAATACATCGAAGATAAGTTTGATTTCAACCAAGTTTTTTGACGTGATCTCGGCGTCGTATGAAAAAATGGAGCGAATACCGACGATAGCCCAAAGTCTGAGCTACAACATATTAAAATCTGGGAGAAATTCACCGAGGAGTAAGTGAGCTAGTGCTCGATAAAGACCGTCATGTCAATTTTCATTTCCAGAAAAATTCCCTCCCATAGAGATAACACGTAAACTGGTTAAATTTGACAAGGTAACATTATATCCATTTTCACGAGGTGAAGACATCATCCGATTAAAATTTTGATGAACAAAACTTAAAGAGTATTAAATTGGCTACAACATACTAAAATCTGGAAGAAATTCACCGAAGGGTAAGTGAGCTAGTCGTCGATAAAGACAATCATGTCAATTTTCACATCTAGAAAAATTCCCTCCCATACAGATAACACGTCATAACGAAGATACAGGAAGAAGTACATATGACCTTTGACCCCACTTTGCACAGCCAAGATGGCATCTGAGCAAAAAGTGGTTATTTTGTGAAATGATCCTTGTAACATGGTCTTTACGTGTGCAAAATATGGTAAAGATAGGACATGTATTCACCAAGATACAGGATGAAACATTTATGACCTTTGACCCTAATTTACATACCCAAGATAGTGTCCGATCAAGAAGTTGTTATTTTATGAAATAATGTACGTGACATGAACTAAACATGTGCAAAATATGGGATTGATAACCATTGTTGTTCTTCATCTATTGCACAGAATGTAGTAGAAAGAAAGAAAAATAAAGAAAAAATTATGTTATTTTATAGAAATTTGAAGGAGAAGCATTAAAAAATCAGAAAAAGATAAAGTTAGGAAGGGAGATTAAGACTAAATAAAGAAAAAGAAGAAAAAAGAGTTTGGAAAAAAAAAAATAAAAAAATATTGGCAAGGGTGAGGCTCGAACCAGGGACCTTAGGATTACGAGTCGGATGCGCTATGCAATGACCTATTTCATGCTCCATAGGCCCTGTGTATTAAGCAAAATGACGCTGCATCGAAGCCACGTGCCATTTTCAACCAAGTTTTTCGACGTGATGCCGGCCTCGTATGAAAAAATGGAGGGCACACTTACGATAGCCCAAAGTCTCAGCTACAACATACTAAAATCTGGGAAAAATTCACCGAAGCATAAGTGAGCTAATGCTCGAAAAAGATAGTCATGTCAATTTTCACTGCCAGAAAAACTGCTCTCCCATAGAGATAACACGTAAACTGGTCAAATTTGACAAGATTACTTTTAATCCATTTTTACGAGGTGATGCCGCCATCCAATCAAAATGTTGTTATTACATTAATGAAAGAACATTTAATAAGCTACAACATACTGAAATCTGAGTGAAAATTGGCAGAGGATAAGTGAGATACGCCCAAGTAAACTTGAAAATTGATGACGTCATTTTGAAAATTTACTTTTTTTACTTTATTAAGAAATTTGATATCTTTTAATCACTTTTTCAGTATCGCCAACCCATAAACTGACATGTACTACTCATCAGCTTTCAGAATATGTAAAGAAAATGGGGGGTCACCGTCCATCCTGACGAGTAAAATCGGATTTAAAATTGGCGGTTTTTGGGCATTGTTGTACTGTATATCGCCATTGACGCGCGCGCGGAATTTCAACTTTGACAGTCCCGTATGACGTCATATTGAGTCGGATTGACTTGAAACTTGCTAGAAATGTTCTTTGACTTTTCAGACATCCGATAAATGTAAAAAATCGGGAAATTTCTGTTGCATATGAGCTGTACGTGCGTATATGTGCGCGCGCGTACGCGTCCGTCCAATTTTTTCAATTTTTCAAAAAATGCTGCAAATGGTCTGAAACGTGTGCAAAAAAAATTTGAGCTCGATTTGAGCATACAAATATTTCAACGCGCGCGTACGCGCACGTTTTAAGAGGAAATATGAATTTTGAGAATATGAGTAGAATGCGCATAACTTGAAATATATGTGACGTAAATTTCATTGAAAAACTCTATTCCATTAGTGAGATATGATTGAGAATGTGTTTTCATATAATGACGTCACAGTGACGTCACGGTCGACTGATCACTATTATACATTAGATCTGTCGTCTTTGGGACATGATACAGATATGGTATAATTTTGAAATTGATAGGAAGAGGACTTTCTGAGCTAACCTCTACACAAATTTTGTCCAGAAATAAAGAAGAAGAAGAAGAAGAAGAAGAAGAACCAACAAAGAATCCGTACAGATACAGAAGGTGATCCGAGAGGATTCTCGGATCACCTAACTAGACTCGGAATTTGTCAAGACTGACAAATCAGGTGATCCGATTTTTTTTTTAATCAATGATTCGAGTCCTGATCGCAATAGGTATGACCATATAGGTTTCATCTGTGTTTAGAGACATTGGCCGTGTGATATTTGGATTCTCATTTACAAAAGAGAGTCAGGTCTACCATCTTTGGTACCAAATTCGGTATAAACCAGGGAGGTACCTCCCTGGTATAAACTATAACGAAGATACAGAATGAAGTACATTTGACCATTGACCCAACTTTGCACAGCCAAGATGGCATCTGAGCAAAAAGTGGTTATTTTGTGAAATAATTCTTGTAACATGGTCTTTGCGTGTGCAAAATATTGGAAAGATAGGACATGTATTCACCAAGATACAGGTTGAAACATTTATGACCTCTGACCCTAATTTACATACCCAAGATGGTGTCTGATCAAGTAGTTGTTATTTTATGAAATAATGTACGTGACATAAACTAAACATGTGCAAAATATGGGGGTGATAGGGGCTGTTTTTCTTGAGTTATTGCAAAGAAAGTTGCAGAAAGAAAGAAATATCTCAATACATCGAAGATAAGTTTGATTTCAACCAAGTTTTTTGACGTGATCTCGGCGTCGTATGAAAAGATGGAGCGAATAGCGACGATAGCCTAAAGTCTCAGCTACAACATATTAAAATCTGGGAGAAATTCACCGAGGAGTAAGTGAGCTAGTGCTCGATAAAGACCGTCATGTCAATTTTCATTTCCAGAAAAATTCCCTCCCATAGAGATAACACGTAAACTGGTTAAATTTGACAAGGTTACATTATATCCAATTTCACGAGGTGAAGACATCATCCGATTAAAATTTTGATGAACAAAACTTAAAGGGTATTAAATTGGCTACAACATACTAAAATCTGGAAGAAATTCACCGAAGGGTAAGTGAGCTAGTCGTCGATAAAGACAATCATGTCAATTTTCACATCTAGAAAAATTCCCTCCCATAGAGATAACACGTGATAATGAAGATAAAGAAAGAAGTACATATGACCTTTGACCCTACTTTGCACAGACAAGATGTCATCTGAGCAAAAAGTGGTTATTTTGTGAAATGATCCTTGTAACATGGTCTTTACGTGTGCAAAATATGGTAAAGATAGGACATGTATTCACCAAGATACAGGATAAAACATTTATGACCTTTGACCCTAATTTACATACCCAAGATGGTGTCTGATCAAGTAGTTGTTATTTTATGAAATAATGTACGTAACATAAACTAAACATGTGCAAAATATGGGGATGATAGGGGCTGTTTTTCTTGATTTATTGCAAAGAAAGTTGTAGAGAGAAAGAAATATCTCAATACATCGAAGATAAGTTTGATGTCAACCAAGTTTTTTGACGTGATGTCGGCGTCGTATGAAAAAATGAAGAATCACTGATGATAGCCCAAAGTCTCAGCTACAACATATTAAAATCTGGGAGAAATTCACAGAAGAGTAAGTGAGGTAGTGCTCGATAAAGACCGTCATGTCAATTTTCATTTCCAGAAAAATTCCCTCCCATAGAGATAACACGTAAACTGGTTAAATTTGACAAGGTTACATTATATCCATTTTCACGTGGTGAAGACATCATCCGATTAAAGCTTTGATTAACAAAACTTAAAGAGTATTACATTGGCTACAACATACTAAAATCTGGAAGAAATTCACCGAAGGGTAATTGAGCTAGTCGTCGATAAAGACAATCATGTCAATTTTCACATCTAGAAAAATTCCCTCCCATAGAGATAACACGTCATAATGAAGATAAAGAAAGAAGTACATATGACCTTTGACCCTACTTTGCACAGGCAAGATGGTGTCTGAGCAAAAAGTGGTTATTTTGTGAAATGATTCTTGTAACATGGTCTTTACGTATGCAAAATATGGGAAAGATAAGACATGTATTCACCAAGATACAGGATGAAACATTTTTGACCTTTGACCCTAATTTATATACCCAAGAAGGTGCCCGATCAAGTAGTTGTTATTTTATGAAATAATGTACGTGACATAAACTAAACATGTGCAAAATATTGGGCTGATAGAGCTTGTTTTTCTTGAGTTATTGCAAAGAAAGTTGCAGAAAGAAAGGAATATGAAAATACATGGAAGATAAGCTTTAATTTCAACCAAGTTTTTGGGCATGATGCAAACTCCGTATGAAAAAACGAAGGGCACACTTACGATAGCTCAAAGTCTCAGCTACAACATACTAAAATATGGGAGAAATTCACCGAAGCATAAGTGAGCTAGTGCTCGATAAAGATAGTCATGTCAGTTTTCATTTCCAGAAAAACTGCACTCCCATAGAGATAACACGTAAACTGGTCAAATTTAACAATGTTACTTTTAATCCCTTTTTACGAGGTGATGCCGTCATCCAATCAAATTGTTGTTATTATATATCTGAAAGACCATTTAATAAGCTACAACATATTGAAATTTGGACGAAAATCAACTAAAGAATAAGTGAGATATGCTTGAATGAACTTGAAATTTGATGACGTCATTTTGAAAATTTACTTTTTTAACTTTATTAAGAAATTTGATAGATTTTAATCATTTTTCCAGCATTGCCAACCCATGAAATGACATGTACAACTCATCAGCTTTCAGAATATGTAAAGAAAATGGGGGGTCACCGTCCATCCTGACGAGTAAAATCGGATTTAAAATTGGCAGTTTTTTGGCATTGTTGCACTGTATATCGCCATTGACGCGCGCGCGGAATTTCAACTTTGACGGACCCGTATGACGTCATTTTGAGTGGGATTGACTTGAAACTTGGTAGAAATATTCCTTGACATTTCAGACATCCGATCAAAGTGAAAAAACGGGAAATTCTCATTGCATATGAGCTGTGCGTGCGTATATGTGCGCGCGCGTACGCGTCCGTCCGATTTTTTCAATTTTTCAAAAAATGCTCCAAATGGTCTGAAACGTGTGCAAAAAAAATTTGAGCTCGATTTGAGCATACAAATATTTCAACGCGCGCGTACGCGCACGTGTTAATTGAATATATGAATTCTGAAAATATGAGTAGAATGCGCATAATTTGAAATATATGTGACGTAAATTTCATTGAAAAATTCCATTCCATTAATGACATATGAATGAGAATGTGTTTTCATATAATGACGTCATAGTGACGTCACGGTCGACTGATCACAATGATTTTACTTGATGGATCGTCTTTGGGTTTCGATACATATATGGTATAATTTTGACATTGATAGGAAGAGGACTTTCTGAGCTAACCGATACACAAATTTTGTCCAGAAATAAAGAAGAACTAGACTTGGAATTTGTCAACACTGACAAATTAGGTGATCCGATCTGTTCGTAAATCAACGATTTGAGTCTCCTGATCCCAATAGGCATGACCATACCGGTTTCATCTGTGTTTAGTGGACATTGGCCGTGTGATGTTTGGATTCTCATTTAGAAAAGGGAGTCAGACCTGCCATCTATGGTACACAATTCCGTATACACTAACGAAGATACAGAATGAAGTATATTTGACCTTTGACTCCAATTTGCACAGACAAGATGGCATCTGAGCAAAAAATTGTTAGTTTGTGAAATGATCCTTGTAACATGCTCTTTACGTGTGCAAAATATGGGAAAGATAGGACATGTATTCACCAAGATACAGGTTGAAACATTTATGACCTTTGACCCTAATTTACATACCCAAGATGGTGTCTGATCAAGTAGTTGTTATTTTATGAAATAATGTACGTGACATGAACTAAACATATGGAAAATATGGGCGTGATAGGGGCTGTTTTTCTTGAGTTATTGCAAAGAAAGTTGTAGAAAGAAAGAAATATCTCAATACATCGAAGATAAGTTTGATTTCAACCAAGTTTTTTGACGTGATCTCGGCGTCGTATGAAAAAATGCAGGGTATAGTCACGATAGCCCAAAGTCTGAGCTACAACATATTAAAATCTGGGAGAAATTCACAGAAGAGTAAGTGAGCTAGTGTTCGATAAAGACCGTCATGTCAATTTTCATTTCCAGAAAAATTCCCTCCCATAGAGATAACACGTAAACTGGTTAAATTTGACAAGGTTACATTATATCTATTTTCACGAGGTGAAGACATCATCCGATTAAAACTTTGATTGAAAAAAACTTAAAGAGTATTACATTGGCTACAACATACTAAAATCTGGAAGAAATTCACCGAAGGGTAATTGAGCTAGTCGTCGATAAAGACAATCATGTCAATTTTCACATCTCGAAAAATTCCCTCCCATAGAGATAACACGTCATAATGAAGATAAAGAAAGAAGTACATATGACCTTTGACCCCACTTTGCACAGACAAGATGGCGTCTTAGCAAAAAGTGGTTATTTTGTGAAATGATTCTTGTAACATGGTCTTTACGTATGCAAAATATGGGAAAGATAAGACATGTATTCACCAAGATACAGGATGAAACATTTTTGACCTTTGACCCTAATTTACATACCCAAGAAGGTGCCCGATCAAGTAGTTGTTATTTTATGAAATAATGTACGTGACATAAACTAAACATGTGCAAAATATTGGGCTGATAGAGCTTGTTTTTCTTGAGTTATTGCAAAGAAAGTTGCAGAAAGAAAGGAATATGAAAATACATGGAAGATAAGCTTTAATTTCAACCAAGTTTTTGGGCATGATGCCGACTCCGTATGAAAAAACGAAGGGCACACTTACGATAGCCCAAAGTCTCAGCTACAACATACTAAAATATGGGAGAAATTCACCGAAGCATAAGTGAGCTAGTGCTCGATAAAGATAGTCATGTCAGTTTTCATTTCCAGAAAAACTGCACTCCCATAGAGATAACACGTAAACTGGTCAAATTTAACAATGTTACTTTTAATCCCTTTTTACGAGGTGATGCCGTCATCCAATCAAATTGTTGTTACTATATATCTGAAAGACCATTTAATAAGCTACAACATATTGAAATTTGGACGAAAATCAACTAAAGAATAAGTGAGATATGCTTGAATGAACTTGAAATTTGATGACGTCATTTTGAAAATTTACTTTTTTAACTTTATTAAGAAATTTGATAGATTTTAATCATTTTTCCAGCATTGCCAACCCATGAAATGACATGTACAACTCATCAGCTTTCAGAATATGTAAAGAAAATGGGGGGTCACCGTCCATCCTGACGAGTAAAATCGGATTTAAAATTGGCAGTTTTTTGGCATTGTTGCACTGTATATCGCCATTGACGCGCGCGCGGAATTTCAACTTTGACGGACCCGTATGACGTCATTTTCAGTGGGATTGACTTGAAACTTGGTAGAAATATTCCTTGACATTTCAGACATCCGATCAAAGTGAAAAAACGGGAAATTTCTATTGTATATGAGCTGTGCGTGCGTATATGTGCGTGCGCGTACGCGTCCGTCCGATTTTTTCAATTTTTCAAAAAATGCTCCAAATGGTCTGAAACGTATGCAAAAAAAATTTGAGCGCGATTGGAGCATACAAATATTTCAATGCGCGCGTACGCGCACGTTTTAACGATGCGATGAATTTTGAAAACATGAGTAGAATTCCCTTGAATTGAAATTTACGTGACGTAAATTTCATTGAAAAATTCCATTCCATTAATGAGATATGATTGAAAATGTGTTTTCATATAATGACGTCATAGTGACGTCACGGTCGACTGATCACTACGATTTTACTTGACCCGTCGTCTTTGGGACATGATACATATATGGTATAATTTTGACATTGATAGGAAGAGGACTTTTTGAGCTAATCTCTACACAAATTTTGTCCAGAAATAAAGAAGGAAAAAGAATCCGTACAGATACAGAAGGTGATCCGAAGGATACTCGGATCACCTAATAAAGAATCCGTACAGATACAGAAGGTGATCCGAGAGGATTCTCGGATCACCTAACTAGACTCGGAATTTGTCAAGACTGACAAATTAGGTGATCCGATTTTTTTTTTTTAATCAATGATTCGAGTCCTGATCGCAATAGGCATGACCATATAGATTTTATCTGTGTTTAGAGACATTGGCCGTGTGATATTTGGATTCTCATTTAGAAAAGAGAGTGAGGTCTACCATCTTTGGTACCAAATTCGGTATAAACCAGGGAGGTACCTCCCTGGTATAAACTATAACGAAGATACAGAATGAAGTACATTTGACCATTGACCCAACTTTGCACAGCCAAGATGGCATCTGAGCAAAAAGTGGTTATTTTGTGAAATGATCCTTGTAACATGGTCTTTACGTGTGCAAAATATGGGAAAGATAGGACATGTATTCACCAAGATACAGGTTGAAACATTTATGACCTTTGACCCTAATTTACATACCCAAGATGGTGTCTGATCAAGTAGTTGTTATTTTATGAAATAATGTACGTGACATGAACTAAACATGTGCAAAATATGGGCGTGATAGGGGCTGTTTTTCTTGAGTTATTGCAAAGAAAGTTGTAGAAAGAAAGAAATATCTCAATACATCGAAGATAAGTTTGATTTCAACCAAGTTTCTTGACGTGATCTCGGCGTCGTATGAAAAAATGGAGGGTATAGTCACGATAGCCCAAAGTCTGAGCTACAACATATTAAAATCTGGGAGAAATTCACAGAAGAGTAAGTGAGCTAGTGTTCGATAAAGACCGTCATGTCAATTTTCATTTCCAGAAAAATTCCCTCCCATAGAGATAACACGTAAACTGGTTAAATTTGACAAGGTTACATTATATCTAATTTCACGAGGTGAAGACATCATCCGATTAAAACTTTGATCGAACAAAACTTAAAGAGTATTACATTGGCTACAACATACTAAAATCTGGAAGAAATTCACCAAAGGGTAATTGAGTTAGTCGTCGATAAAGACAATCATGTCAATTTTCACATCTAGAAAAATTCCCTCCCATAGAGATAACACGTGATAATGAAGATAAAGAAAGAAGTACATATGACCTCTGACCCTACTTTGCACAGACAAGATGGCGTCTGAGCAAAAAGTGGTTATTTTGTGAAATGATTCTTGTAACATGTTCTTTACGTATGCAAAATATGGGAAAGATAAGACATGTATTCACCAAGATACAGGATGAAACATTTTTGACCTTTGACCCTAATTTACATACCCAAGAAGGTGTCCGATCAAGTAGTTGTTATTTTATGAAATAATGTACGTGACATAAACTAAACATGTGCAAAATATTGGGCTGATAGAGCTTGTTTTTCTTGAGTTATTGCAAAGAAAGTTGCAGAAAGAAAGGAATATGAAAATACATGGAAGATAAGCTTTAATTTCAACCAAGTTTTTGGGCATGATGCCGACTCCGTATGAAAAAACGAAGGGCACACTTACGATAGCCCAAAGTCTCAGCTACAACATACTAAAATATGGGAGAAATTCACCGAAGCATAAGTGAGCTAGTGCTCGATAAAGATAGTCATGTCAGTTTTCATTTCCAGAAAAACTGCACTCCCATAGAGATAACACGTAAACTGGTCAAATTTAACAATGTTACTTTTAATCCCTTTTTACGAGGTGATGCCGTCATCCAATCAAATTGTTGTTACTATATATCTGAAAGACCATTTAATAAGCTACAACATATTGAAATTTGGACGAAAATCAACTAAAGAATAAGTGAGATATGCTTGAATGAACTTGAAATTTGATGACGTCATTTTGAAAATTTACTTTTTTAACTTTATTAAGAAATTTGATAGATTTTAATCATTTTTCCAGCATTGCCAACCCATGAAATGACATGTACAACTCATCAGCTTTCAGAATATGTAAAGAAAATGGGGGGTCACCGTCCATCCTGACGAGTAAAATCGGATTTAAAATTGGCAGTTTTTTGGCATTGTTGCACTGTATATCGCCATTGACGCGCGCGCGGAATTTCAACTTTGACGGACCCGTATGACGTCATTTTCAGTGGGATTGACTTGAAACTTGGTAGAAATATTCCTTGACATTTCAGACATCCGATCAAAGTGAAAAAACGGGAAATTTCTATTGTATATGAGCTGTGCGTGCGTATATGTGCGTGCGCGTACGCGTCCGTCCGATTTTTTCAATTTTTCAAAAAATGCTCCAAATGGTCTGAAACGTATGCAAAAAAAATTTGAGCGCGATTGGAGCATACAAATATTTCAATGCGCGCGTACGCGCACGTTTTAACGATGCGATGAATTTTGAAAACATGAGTAGAATTCCCTTGAATTGAAATTTACGTGACGTAAATTTCATTGAAAAATTCCATTCCATTAATGAGATATGATTGAAAATGTGTTTTCATATAATGACGTCATAGTGACGTCACGGTCGACTGATCACTACGATTTTACTTGACCCGTCGTCTTTGGGACATGATACATATATGGTATAATTTTGACATTGATAGGAAGAGGACTTTTTGAGCTAATCTCTACACAAATTTTGTCCAGAAATAAAGAAGGAAAAAGAATCCGTACAGATACAGAAGGTGATCCGAAGGATACTCGGATCACCTAATAAAGAATCCGTACAGATACAGAAGGTGATCCGAGAGGATTCTCGGATCACCTAACTAGACTCGGAATTTGTCAAGACTGACAAATTAGGTGATCCGATTTTTTTTTTTTAATCAATGATTCGAGTCCTGATCGCAATAGGCATGACCATATAGATTTTATCTGTGTTTAGAGACATTGGCCGTGTGATATTTGGATTCTCATTTAGAAAAGAGAGTGAGGTCTACCATCTTTGGTACCAAATTCGGTATAAACCAGGGAGGTACCTCCCTGGTATAAACTATAACGAAGATACAGAATGAAGTACATTTGACCATTGACCCAACTTTGCACAGCCAAGATGGCATCTGAGCAAAAAGTGGTTATTTTGTGAAATGATCCTTGTAACATGGTCTTTACGTGTGCAAAATATGGGAAAGATAGGACATGTATTCACCAAGATACAGGTTGAAACATTTATGACCTTTGACCCTAATTTACATACCCAAGATGGTGTCTGATCAAGTAGTTGTTATTTTATGAAATAATGTACGTGACATGAACTAAACATGTGCAAAATATGGGCGTGATAGGGGCTGTTTTTCTTGAGTTATTGCAAAGAAAGTTGTAGAAAGAAAGAAATATCTCAATACATCGAAGATAAGTTTGATTTCAACCAAGTTTCTTGACGTGATCTCGGCGTCGTATGAAAAAATGGAGGGTATAGTCACGATAGCCCAAAGTCTGAGCTACAACATATTAAAATCTGGGAGAAATTCACAGAAGAGTAAGTGAGCTAGTGTTCGATAAAGACCGTCATGTCAATTTTCATTTCCAGAAAAATTCCCTCCCATAGAGATAACACGTAAACTGGTTAAATTTGACAAGGTTACATTATATCTAATTTCACGAGGTGAAGACATCATCCGATTAAAACTTTGATCGAACAAAACTTAAAGAGTATTACATTGGCTACAACATACTAAAATCTGGAAGAAATTCACCAAAGGGTAATTGAGTTAGTCGTCGATAAAGACAATCATGTCAATTTTCACATCTAGAAAAATTCCCTCCCATAGAGATAACACGTGATAATGAAGATAAAGAAAGAAGTACATATGACCTCTGACCCTACTTTGCACAGACAAGATGGCGTCTGAGCAAAAAGTGGTTATTTTGTGAAATGATTCTTGTAACATGTTCTTTACGTATGCAAAATATGGGAAAGATAAGACATGTATTCACCAAGATACAGGATGAAACATTTTTGACCTTTGACCCTAATTTACATACCCAAGAAGGTGTCCGATCAAGTAGTTGTTATTTTATGAAATAATGTACGTGACATAAACTAAACATGTGCAAAATATTGGGCTGATAGAGCTTGTTTTTCTTGAGTTATTGCAAAGAAAGTTGCAGAAAGAAAGGAATATGAAAATACATGGAAGATAAGCTTTAATTTCAACCAAGTTTTTGGGCATGATGCCGACTCCGTATGAAAAAACGAAGGGCACACTTACGATAGCCCAAAGTCTCAGCTACAACATACTAAAATATGGGAGAAATTCACCGAAGCATAAGTGAGCTAGTGCTCGATAAAGATAGTCATGTCAGTTTTCATTTCCAGAAAAACTGCACTCCCATAGAGATAACACGTAAACTGGTCAAATTTAACAATGTTACTTTTAATCCATTTTTACGAGATGATGCCGTCATCCAATCAAAATGTTGTTAATATATTACCGAAAGACCATTTAATAAGCTACAACATACTGAAATCTAGGTGAAAATTGGCAAAGGATTAGTGAGATACGCTCGAATGAACTTAAAATTTGATGACGTCATTTTGAAAATTTACTTTTTTTACTTTATTAAGAAATTTGATATCTTTTAATCATTTTTTCAGCATTGTCAACCCATGAAATGACATGTACAACTCATCAGCTTTCAGAATATGTAAAGAAAATGGGGGGTCACCGTCCATCCTGACGAGTAAAATCGGATTTGAAATTGGCGGTTTTTTGGCATTGTTGGACTGTATATCGCCATTGACGCGCGCGCGGAATTTCAACTTTGACGGGTCTGTATGACGTCATATTGAGTCGGATTGACTTGAAACTTGGTAGAAATATTCCTTGACATTTCAGGCATCCGATAAGTGTGAAAAAACGGGAAATTTCTATTGCATATGAGCTGTGCGTGCGTATATATGCGCGCGCGTACGCGTCCGTCCAATTTTTTCAATTTTTCAAAAAATGCTCCAAATGGTCTGAAACGTGTGCAAAAAAATTTTGAGCTCGATTTGAGCATACAAATATTTCTACGCGCGCGTACGCGCACGTTTTAAGAGAAAATATGAATTTTGAGAATATGAGTAGAATCCGCATAACTTGAAATATATGTGACGTAAATTTCATTGAAAAACTCCATTCCATTAATGAGATATGAATGAAAATGTGTTTTCATATAATGACGTCATAGTGACGTCACGGTCGACTGATCACTATGATTTTATTTGACCCGTCGTCTTTGGGACATGATACATATATGGTATAATTTTGACATTGATAGGAAGAACACTTTCTGAGCTAATCGATACACAAATTTTGTCCAGAAATAAAGAAAGAAGAAGACTAGACTTGGAATTTGTCAAGACTGACAAATTAGGTGATCCGATTTTTTTTTTAATCAACGATTCGAGTCCTGATCGCAATAGGCATGACCATATAGGTTTCATCTGTGTTTAGAGACATTGGACGTGTGATATTTGGATTCTCATTTAGAAAAGAGAGTCAGGTCTGCTATCTTTGTTACCAAATTCGGTATACACTATAACGAAGATACAGAATGAAGTATATTTGACCATTGACCCAACTTTGCACAGCCAAGATGGCATCTGAGCAAAAAATGGTTATTTTGTGAAATGATTCTTGTAACATGGCCTTTGCGTGTGCAAAATATGGGAAAGATAGGACATGTATTCACCAAGATACAGGTTAAAACATTTATGACCTTTGACCCTAATTTACATACCCAAGATGGTGTCTGATCAAGTAGTTGTTATTTTATGAAATAATGTACGTGACATAAATTAAACATGTGCAAAATATGGGGATGATAGGGGCTGTTTTTCTTGAGTTATTGCAAAGAAAGTTGCAGAGAGAAAGAAATATCTCAATACATCGAAGATAAGTTTGATGTCAACCAAGTTTTTTGACGTGATCTCGGCGTCGTATGAAAAAATGGATAATCACTGATGATAGCCCAAAGTCTCAGCTACAATATATTAAAATCTGGGAGAAATTTACAGAAGAGTAAGTGAGGTAGTGCTCGATAAAGACCGTCATGTCAATTTTCATTTCCAGAAAAATTCCCTCCCATAGAGATAACACGTAAACTGGTTAAATTTGACAAGGTTACATTATATCCATTTTCAAGTGGTGAAGACATCATCCGATTAAAACTTTGATTAACAAAACTTAAAGAGTATTACATTGGCTACAACATACTAATATCTGGAAGAAATTCACCGAAGGGTAATTGAGCTAGTCGTCGATAAAGACAATCATGTCAATTTTCACATCTAGAAAAATTCCCTCCCATAGACATAACACGTCATAATGAAGATAAAGAAAGAAGTACATATGACATTTGACCCTACTTTGCACAGACAAGATGGCGTATGAGCAAAAAGTGGTTATTTTGTGAAATGATTCTTGTAACATGGTCTTTACGTATGCAAAAGATGGGAAAGATAAGACATGTATTCACCAAGATACAGGATGAAACATTTTTGACCTTTGACCCTAATTTACATACCCAAGAAGGTGCCCGATCAAGTAGTTGTTATTTTATGAAATAATGTACGTGACATAAACTAAACATGTGCAAAATATAGGGCTGATAGAGCTTGTTTTTCTTGAGTTATTGCAAAGAAAGTTGCAGAAAGAAAGGAATATGAAAATACATGGAAGATAAGCTTTAATTTCAACCAAGTTTTTGGGCATGATGCCGACTCCGTATGAAAAACGAAGGGCACACTTACGATAGCCCAAAGTCTCAGCTACAACATACTAAAATATGGGAGAAATTCACCGAAGCATAAGTGAGCTAGTGCTCGATAAAGATAGTCATGTCAGTTTTCATTTCCAGAAAAACTGCACTCCCATAGAGATAACACGTAAACTGGTCAAATTTAACAATGTTACTTTTAATCCCTTTTTACGAGGTGATGCCGTCATCCAATCAAATTGTTGTTATTATATATCTGAAAGAGCATTTAATAAGCTACAACATATTGAAATTTGGACGAAAATCAACTAAGAATAAGTGAGATATACTTGAATGAACTTGAAATTTGATGACGTCATTTTGAAAATTTACTTTTTTAACTTTATTAAGAAATTTGATATATTTTAATCATTTTTCCAGCATTGCCAACCCATGAAATGACTTGTACAACTCATCAGCTTTCAGAATATGTAAAGAAAATGGGGGGTCACCGTCCATCCTGACGAGTAAAATCGGATTTAAAATTGGCGTTTTTTTGGCATCGTTGCACTGTATATCGCCATTGACGCGCGCGCGGAATTTCAACTTTGACGGGCCCGTATGACGTCATATTGAGTCGGATTGACTTAAAACTTGGTAGAAATATTCCTTGACATTTTAGGCATACGATAAGTGTGAAAAAACGGGAAATTTCCATTGCATATGAGCTGTGTGTGCGAATATGTGCGCGCGCGTACGCGTCCGTCCCATTTTTACAATTTTTCAAAAAATGCTCCAAATGGTCTGAAACGTGTGCAAAAAAAATTTGAGCTCGATTTGAGCATACAAATTTTTCAACGCGCGCGTACGCGCACGTTTTAAGAGAAAATATGAATTTTGAGAATATGAGTAGAATCCGCATAACTTGAAATATAAGTGACGTAAATTTCATTGAAAAATTCCATTCCATTGATGAGATATGATTGAGAATGTGTTTTCATATAATGACGTCATAGTGACGTCACGGTCGACTGATCACAATGATTTTATTAGACCCGTCGTCTTTGGGACATGATACATATATGGTATAATTTTGACATTGATAGGAAGAATACTTTCTGAGCTAATCGATACACAAAATTTGTCCAGAAATAAAGAAAGAAGAAGAAGAAGAAGAACCACCAACAAAGAATCCGTACAGATACAGAAGGTGATCCGAGAGGATACTCGGATCACCTAACTAGAGATTGTAATTTGTCATTACTGACAAATTAAGGTGATCCGATTTTTTTTAATCAATGATTCGAGGTCTGATCGCAATAGGCATGACCATACAGGTTTCATCTGTGTTTAGAGACATTGGCCGTGTGATGTTTGGCTTCTCATTTAGAAAAGGGAGTCATATCTGTCATCTTTGGTACCAAATTCTGTATACACTAGATAACGAAGATACAGCAACAAATACATAATTTAGGCATGACCATACAGGTTTCATCTGTGTTTAGGGACATTCGCCGTGTGATATTTGGAATCTCATTTAGAAAAGCGAGTCAGACCTGCCATCTTTGGTACCAAATTCCGTATACACTGTAACGAAGATACAGAATGAAGTATATTTGACCATTGACCCCACTTTGCACAGCCAGGATGGCATCTAAGCAAAAAGTGATTATTTCGTAAAATGATTCTTGTAACATGGTCTTTGCGTGTGCAAAATATGGAAGAGATAGGACATGTATTCACTAAGATACAGAATGAAACATTTATGACCTTTAACCCTAATTTACATACCCAAGATGGTGTCTGATCAAGAAGTTGTTATTTTATGAAATAATGTACGTGACATGAACTAAACATGTGCAAAATTTGAGGGTGATAGACGCTGTTTTTCTTGAGTTATTGCAAAGAAAGTTGCAGAAAGAAAAGAAACATCTCAATACATTGAAGATAAGCTTTAAATTCAACCACGTTTTTTAACGTGATCCCGACATCGTATGAAAAAGACGAAGGGTAAAATACGATAGCCCAAAGTCTCAGCTACAACATATTAAGATCTGGGAGAAATTCACCGAAGCATAAGTGAGCTATTGCTCGAAAAAGATAGTCATGTCAAATTTCATTTGCAGAAAAACTGCACTCCCATAGAGATAACACGTGATAATGAAGATACAGAAAGAAGAATATATGACCTTTGACCGCACTTTGCACAGCCAAGATGGCATCTGAGCAAAAAGTGGTTATTTTGTGAAATGATTCTTGTAACATGGTCTTTGCGTGTGCAAAATATGGGAGAGATAGGACATGTATTCACCAAGATACAGGATGAAACATTTATGACCTTTGACCCTAATTTACATACCCAAGATGGTGTCCGATCAAGTAATTGTTATTTTATGAAATAATGTACGTGACATCAACAAAACATGTGCAAAATATGGGATTAATAGCCATTGTTGTTGTTCATCTATTGAACTGAAAGTAGTAGAAAGAAAGAAAAATAAAGAAAAAATTGTGTTATTTTTATAGAAATTTGAAGGAGAAGCATGAAAAAAATCAGAAAAAGATAAAGTTGGGAAAGGAGATTAAGACTAACTAAAGAAAAAGAAGAAAAAGTAGTGTTTAAAAAAATTTAAAAACAACTGGCAGGGGTGAGCATCGAACCAGGGACCTTAGGATTACGAGTCGGATGCGCTATGCAATGACCTATTTCATGCTCCATAGGCCCTGTGTATTAAGCAAAATGACGCTGCATCGAAACCACATGCAATTTTCAACCAAGTTTGTCGACGTGATGCCGACGTCGTATGACAAAATGGAGGGCACACTTACGATAGCCCAAAGTCTCAGCTACAACATACTAAAATCTGGCAAAAATTCACCGAAGCATAAGTGAGCTAGTGCTCGAAAAAGATAGTCATGTCAATTTTCACTGCCAGAAAAACTGCTCTCCCATAGAGATAACACGTAAACTGGTCAAATTTTACAAGGATACTTTCAATCCATTTTTACGAGGTGATGACGTTATCCAATCAAAATGTTGTTTTTACATAAATGAAAGAACATTTCACAAGCTACAACATACTGAAATCTGGGTGAAAATTGGCGAAATTTAAGTGAGATACGCTCGAGTGAATTTGAAATTTGATGACGTCATTTTGAAAATTTACTTTGTGTACTTTATTAAGAAATTTGATATCTTTTAATCATTTTTTTAGTATCGCCAACCCATGAAATGACATGTACAACTCATCAGCTTTTAGAATATATCAAGAAAATGGGGGGTCACCGTCCATCCTGACGAGTAAAATCCGATTTAAAATTGGCGGTTTTTTGGCATAGTTGCACTGTGTATCCCCATTGACGCACGCGCGGAATTTTGAATTTGACGGGCCCGTATGACGTCATATTGAGTCGGATCGACTTGAAACTTGATAGAAATATTCCTTGACATTTTGGACATCCGATCCGTGTGAAAAAACTGAAAATTTCTATTGCATATGAGCTGTGCGTGCGTATATGCGCGCGCGCGTACGCGTCCGTCCGATTTTTTCAATTTTTCAAAAAATGCTCCAAATGGTCTGAAACGTGTGCAAAAAAAATTTGAGCTCGATTTGAGCATACAAATATTTCAACGCGCGCGTACGCGCACGTATCAAGAGAAAATGTAAATTTTGAGAATATGAGTAAAATGCGCATAACTTGAAATATATGTGACGTAAATTTCATTGAAAAACTTCATTCCATTAATGAGATATGATTGAGAATGTGTTTTCATATAATGACGTCATAGTGACGTCACGGTCGACTGATCACTTTGATTTTAGTTCGATTGCCGTCTTTGGGACACGATACATACATGGTATAAGTTTGAACTTGATAGACATAGCACTTTCTGAGCTAACCTCTGCACAACTTTTGGGGAGAAATAAAGAAAGAAGAAGAAGACTAGAGATTGTAATTTGTCATCACTGACAAATTAAGGTGATCCGATCTTTTTTTTAATCAATGATTCGAGTCCTGAGACTGCAAAGTCTCAGCTACAACATATTAAAATCTGAGAGAAATTCACCGAAGCATAAGTAAGATTGTGCTCGATAAAGAGAGTCATGTCAATTTTCACATCTAAAAAATTCGCTCCCATAGAGATAACACGTCATAGCAAAGATAGAAAAAGAAGTACATATGACCTTTGACCCCACTTTGCACAGACAAGATGGCATCTGAGCAAAAAGTGGTTATTTTATGAAATGATTCCTGTAACATAGTCTTTACGTGTGCAAAATATGGGAAAGATAGGACATGTATTCACCAAGATACAGGATGAAACATTTATGACCTTTGACCCTAATTTACATACCCAAGATGGCGTCTGATCAAGTAGTTGTAATTTTATGAAATAATTTTCGTGACATGAACTAAACATGTGCAAAATATGAAGGTGATAGGGGCTGTTTTTCTTGAGTTATTGCAAAAAAAATGCAAAAAGAAAGAAATATTGCAATACATCGAAGATAAACTTCAATTTCAACCAAGTTTTTTCACGTGATCCCGACAACGTATGAAAAAACAAAGGGCACACTTACGATAGCCCTACATCTCAGCTACACCATGATAAAATCTTAGAGAAATTCACCGAAGCATAAGTGAGCTAGTGCTCGATAAAGATAGTCATGTCAATTTTCATTTCCATAAAAATTGCACTCCCATAGAGATTACACGTAAACTGGTCAAATTTGACAAGGTTACCTTCAATCCATTTTTTCGAGGTAATGTCGTCATCAAATCAAAATTGTTTAAATACATTTATGAAAGAACATTAAATAAGCTACAACATATTGAAATTTGGGTGAAAATTGGCAAAGGATTAGTGAGATACGCTCGAGTAAACTTGAAATTTGATGACGTCATTTTGAAAATTTACTTTTTTTACTTTATTAAGAAATTTGTTATCTTTTACTCATTTTATCAGCATAGCCAGTCCATGAAATGACATGTACAACTCATCACCTTTCAGAATATGTAAAGAAAATGGGGGGTTACCGTCCATCCTGACGAGTAAAATCCGATTTAAAATTGGCGGTTTTTTGGCATAGTTGCACTGTGTATCCCCATTGACGCACGCGCGGAATTTTGAATTTGACGGGCCCGTATGACGTCATATTGAGTCGGATCGACTTGAAACTTGGTAGAAATATTCCTTGACATTTCGGACATCCGATCCGTGTGAAAAAATTGAAAATTTCTATTTCATATTAGCTGTGCGTGCGTATATGTGCGCGCGCGTACGCGTCCGTCCGATTTTTTCAATTTTTCAAAAAATGCTCCAAATGGTCTGAAACGTGTGCAAAAAAAATTTGAGCTGGATTTGAGCATACAAATATTTCAACGCGCGCGTACGCGCGCGTTTTGAAATAAAAATAAATTTTGAGGATATGATTAAAATGCGCTTGGCTTGAAATATATGTGACGTAAATTTCATTGAAATATACAATACCATTAATGAGATATGCATGAAAATGTGTTTTCATATAATGACGTCATAGTGACGTCACGGTCGACTGATCACAATGATACATTAGATTTGTCGTCTTTGGGACATGATGCATACATGGTATAAGTTTGAACTTCATAGGCATAGCACTTTCTGAGTTAACCTCTGCACAAATTTTGGGGAGAAATAAAGAAAACTAGAGATTGTAATTTGTCATCACTGACAAATTAAGGTGATCCGATTTTTTTTTTAATCAATGATTCGAGTCCTGATAGTGCAAAGTCTCAGCTACAACATATTAAAATCTCAGAGAAATTCACCGAAGCATAAGTAAGATAGTGCTCGATAAAGAGTCATGTCAATTTTCATATCTAAAAAATTCCCTCCCATAGAGATAACACGTCATAGCGAAGATAGAAAGAGAAGTACATATGACCTTTGACCCCACTTTGCACAGACAAGATGGCATCTGAGCAAAAAGTGGTTATTTTATGAAATGATCCCTGTAACATGGTCTTTACGTGTGCAATATATGGGAAAGATAGGACATGTATTCACCAAGATACAGGATGAAACATTTATGACCTTTGACCCTAATTTACATACCCAAGATGGTGTCTGATCAAGTAGTTGTTATTTTATGAAATAATGTACGTGACACGAACTAAACATGTGCAAAATATGGGGTTGATAGCCATTGTTGTTATTGATCTATTGCACAGAAAGTAGACTTAAGAAAGAAAAATAAAGAAAAAATGAAGTTATTTCATAGAAATTTGAAGAAGCATAAAAAAAATCAGAAAAAGATAAAGTAAGGAAGGGAGAATAAGACTAACTAAAGAAAAAGAAGAAAAAAAGTGTTTAAAAAAAAGTGAAAAAAAATATTGGCAGGGGTGAGCCTCGAACCCGGGACCTTAGGATTACGAGTCGGATGCGCTATGCACTGACCTATTTCATCCTCCATAGGCCCTGTGTATTAAGCAAAATGACGCTGCATCGAAGCCAAGTGCAAATTTTAGCCAAGTTTTTCGACGTGATGCCGACGTCGTATGAAAAAATGGAGGGCACACATACGATAGCCCAAAGTCTTAGCTACAACATATTAAAATTTGGGAGAAATTCACCGAAGCATAAGTGAGCTAGTGGTCGAAAAAGATAGTCGTGTCAATTTTCATTTCCAGAAAAACTGCACTCCCATAGACATAACACGTATACTGGTCAAATTTGACAAGATTACTTTCAATCCATTTTCACGAGGTGATGCCGTCATCCAATCAAAATGTTGTTATTATATTAATGAAAGACCATTTAATAAGCTACCACATACTGAAATCTGAATGAAAATTGGCGAAGGATTAGTGGGATACGTTCGAGTGAACTTGAAATTTGATGACGTCATTTTGAAAATTTACTTTTTTTATTTTATTAAGAAATTTGATATCTTTTCATCATTTTGCCAGCATCGCCAACCCATAAAATGACATGTACAACTCATCAGCTTTCAAAATATGTAAAGAAAATGGGGGGTCATCGTCCATCCTGACGAGTAAAATCGGATTTAAAATTGGCGGTCTTTTGGCATAGTTGCACTGTATATCGCCATTGACGCGCGCGCGGAATTTCAACTTTGACGGGCCCGTATGACGTCATATTGAATCGGATTGACTTGAAACTTGGCAGAAATATTCCTTGACATTTCAGGCATCCGATAAGTGTGAAAAACGGGAAATTTCTATGACATATGAGCTGTGCGTGCGCATATGCGCGCGCGCGTACGCGTCCGTCCAATTTTTTCAATTTTTCAAAAAATGCTCTAAATGGTCTGAAACGTGTGCAAAAAAATTTTGAGCTCGATTGGAGTATGCAAATATTTCAACGCGCGCGTACGCGCACGTTTTTAGAGAAAATATGAATTTTGAGAATATGAGTAGAATGCGCATAACTTGAAATATATGTGACGCAAATTTCATTGAAATATTCCATTCCATTAATTAGATATAATTGAGAATGTGTTTTCATATAATGACGTCATAGTGACGTCACGGTCGACTGATCACAATGATGCATTAGATTTGTTGTCTTTAGGACATGATGCATACATGGTATAATTTTGAAATTGATAGGCAGAGTACTTTCTGAGCTAACCTCTGCACAACTTTTGGGGAGAAATAAAGAAACAAACAAAGAAGAAGAATAAAGAATCCGTAGAGATACAGAAGGTGATCCGAGAGGATACTCGGATCACCTAAAAAAGAAAGAATCCGTACAGATACAGAAGGTGATCCGAGAGGATACTCGGATCACCTAACTAGACTGGGAATTTGTCAACACTGACAAATTAGGTGATCCGATCTTTTCTGAAATCAGTGATTTGAGTCCTGATCCAAATATTCAGGACCATACAGGTTTCATTTGTGTTGACGGGACATTGGCCGTATGATGTTTGGATTCTCATTTAGAAAAGGGAGTGAGACCTGCCATCTTTGGTACCGAATTCCGTATACACTAACGGATATACAGAATGAAGTATATTTGACCTTTGACCTCACTTTGCACACCCAAGATGGCGTCTAAGCAAAAAGTGATTATTTTATGAAATGATTCTTGTAACATGGTCTTTGCGTGTGCAAAATATGGGAAAGATAGGCCATGTATTCACCAAGATACAGGATGAAACATTTATGACCTTTGACCCTAATTTACATACCCAAGATGGTGTCCGATCAAGTAGTTGTTATTTTATGAAATAATGTACGTGACATGTACTAAACATGTGCAAAATATGGGTTTGGTAGCCATTGTTGTTGTTCATCTATTGCACAGAAAGTAGTAGAAAGAAAGAAAAATAAAGAAAAAATTATTTTATTTTATAGAAATTTGAAGGAGAAGCATAAAAAAATCAGAAAAAGATAAAGTAAGGAAAGGGAGATAAAGATTAACTAAAGAAAAAGAAGAAAAAAAGTGTTTAAAAAAATTTAAAAAAATATTGGCAGGGGTGGGCCTCGAACCAGGGACCTTAGGATTACGAGTCGGATGCGCTACGCAATGACCTATTTCATTCTCCATAGGCCCTGTGTATTAAGCAAAATGACGCTGCATCGAAGCATCGTGCCATTTTCAACCAAGTTTTTCGACGTGATGCCGACGTCGTATGAAAAAATAGAGGGCACACTTACAATATCCCAAAGTCTCAGCTACAACATACTAAAATCTGGGAGAAATTCACCGAAGCATAAGTGAGCTAGTGCTCGAAAAAGAGAGTCATGTCAATTTTCACTGCCAGAAAAACTGCTCTCCCATAGAGATAACACGTAAACTGGTCAAATTTGACAATATTACATTCAATCCATTTTTACGAGGTGATGCCGTCATCCAATCAAAATGTTGTTATTATATTAATGAAAGATCATTTAATAAGCTACAACATACTGAAATCTGGGTGTAAATTGGCAAAGGATAAGTGAGATACGCTCGAGTAAACTTGAAATTTGATGACGTCATTTTGAAAATTTACTTTTTTTACTTTATTAAGAAATTTGATATCTTTTAATCATTTTGCCAGCATCGCCAACCCATGAAATAACATGTCCAACTCATCAGCTTTCAGAATATGTACAGAAAATGGGGGGTTACCGTCCATCCTGACGAGTAAAATCGGATTTAAAATTGGCGTTTTTTTGGCATCGTTGCACTGTATATCGCCATTGACGCGCGCGCGGAATTTTAACTTTGACGGGCCCGTATGACGTCATATTGAGTTGGATTGACTTGAAACTTGGTAGAAATATTCCTTGAAATTTTAGGCATCCGATAAGTGTAAAAGAACGGGAAATTTCCATTGCATATGAGCTGTGTGGGCGAATATGTGCGCGCGCGTACGCGTCCGTCCAATTTTTTCAATTTTTCTAAAATGCTCCAAATGGTCTGAAACGTGTGCAAAAAAAATTTGAGCTCGATTTGAGCATACAAATATTTCAACGCGCGCGTACGCGCACGTTTCAAGAGAAAATATGAATTTTGAGAATATGAGTAAAATGCGCATAACTTGAAATGTATGTGACGTAAATTTCATTGAAGAATTCTATTCCATTAATGAGATATGATTGAAAATGTGTTTTCATATAATGACGTCATAGTGACGTCACGGTCGACTGATCACTATGATTTTACTTGATCTGTCGTCTTTGGGACATCATACATATATGGTATAAGCTTGACATTGAAAGGTAATGCACTTTCTGAGCTAACCGCTGCACAAATTTTGCCCAGAAATAAAGAAGAATAAAAATATGAAGAACAAAGAATCAGTACAGATACAGAAGGTGATCCGAGAGGATACTCGGATCACCTAACTAGAGATTGTAATTTGTCATCACTGACAAATTAAGGTGATCCGATTTTTTTTTGATCAATGATTCGAGTCCTGATCACAATAGTCATGACCATACAAGTTTCATCTGTGTTTAGAGACATTGGCCGTTTGATGTTTGCATTCTCATTTAGCAAAGGGAGTCATATCTGCCATGTTAGGTACCAAATTCTGTATACACTATAACGAAGAAACAGCAACAAGTACATATGACCTTTGACCCACCTTTGCACTCCCAAGATTGCATCTGATGAAATAGTGGTTATTTTGTGAAATGATTCTCGCGACATCGTCTATATGTGTGAAAAATATTGGAAAGATAGGACAGGTATTCACTAAGATACACGATGAAACATTTATGACCTTTGACCCTAATTTACATACCCAAGATGTTGTCCGATCTAGTAGTTGTTATTTTATGAAGTAATGTACGAGACATGAACTAAACATGTGCAAAATATGGGGGTGATAGGGCGTGTTTTTCTTGAGTTATTGCAAAGAAAGTTGCAGAAAGAAAGAAATATCTCAATACATGGAAGATAAGCTTTAATTTCAACCAAGATTTTATCGTAATCCCGACATCGTATGAAAAAACGAAGGTAAACAAAACGATAGCGCAAAGTCTCAGCTACAACATATTAAAATCTGGGAGAAATTCACGGAAGGGTAAGTGAGCTAGTGCTTGATAAAGACAATCATGTCAATTTTCACATTAAAAAAAAATCCCTCCCATAGAGATAACACGTCATAACGAAGATACAAAAAGAAGTACATATGACCTTTGACCTCAATTTACACAGACAAGATGGCATCTGAGTAAAAAGTAGTTATTTTGTGAAATGATCCTTGTAACATGGTCTTTGCGTGTGCAAAATATGGGAAAGATAGGACATGTATTCACTAGGATACAGGGTGAAACACTTATGACCTTTGACCCTAATTTACATACCCAAGATGGTGTCCGATCAAGTAGTTTTTATTTTATGAAATAATTCACGTCACATGAACTAAACATGTGCAAAATATGGAAGTGATAGAGGCCGTTTTTCTTGAGTTATTGCAAAGAAAGTTGCAGAAAGAAAGAAATATTTCAATACATCGAAGATAAGCTTTAATTTCAACCAAGTGTTTTGACGTGATGCAGACATCGTATGAAAAAACAAAGGCCACATTCACGATAGCGCAAAGTCTCAGCTACAACATATTAAAATCTGGGAGAAATTCACCGAAGCATAAGTGAGCTAGTGCTCGATAAAGATAGTCATGTCAATTTTCATTTCCAGAAAAACTGCACTCCCATAGAGTTAACACGTAAACTGGTCAAATTTGACAAGATTACATTCAATCCATTTTAACGAGGTAATGCCGTCATCTAATCAAAATACCGTCATTACGTTAATGAAAGAGCATTTAATAAGCTACAACATACTGAAATCTTGGTGAAAATTGACAAAGGATTAGTGAAATACGCTCGAATGAACTTGAAATTTGATGACGTCATTTTGAAAATTTACTTTTTTTACTTTATTAAGAAATTTGATATCTTTTAATCATTTTGTCAGCATTGCCACCCCATGAAATGACATGTACAACTCATCAGCTTTCAAAATATGTACAGAAAATGGGGGGTCACCGTCCATCCTGACGAGTAAAATCGGATTTAAAATTGGCAGTTTTTTTCCATAGTTGCACTGTATATCACCATTGACGCGCGCGCGGAATTTCAACTTTGACGGGCCCGTATGACGTCATATTGGGTCGGATTGACTTGAAACTTGGTAGAAATATTCCTTGACATTTCAGGCAGCCGATAAGTGTGAAAAAACGGGAAATTTATATTGCATATGAGCTGTGCGTGCGTATATGAGCGCGCGCGTACGCGTCCGTCCAATTTTTTCAATTTTTCAAAAAATGCTCCAAATGGTCTGAAACGTGTGCAAAAAAAATTTGAGCTCGATTTGAGCATACAAATATTTCAACGCGCGCGTACGCGCACGTTTTAAGGTATAGATGAATTTTGAGAATATGAGTAGAATGCACTTGACCTGAAATATATGTGACGTAAATTTCGTTGAAAAACTCCATTCCATTAATGAGATATGATTGAGAATGTGTTTTCATATAATGACGTCATAGTGACGTCACGGTCGACTGATCACCATGATTTTAGTTCGATTGCCGTCTTTGGGAGACGATACATATATGGTATAAGTTTGACATTGAAAGGCAATGCACTTTCTGAGCTAACCTCTGCACAAATTTTGTCCAGAAACAAACAAAGAAAGATTCCGTACAGATACAGAAGGTGATCCGAGAGGATACTCGGATCACCTAAAGAAGAAGAAGACCCAACAAAGAATCCGTACAGATACAGAAGGTGATCCGAGAGGATACTCGGATCACCTAACTAGACTCGGAATTTGTCAAGACTGACAAATTAGGTGATCCGATTTTTTTTTTAATCAATGATTCGAGTCCTGATCGCAATAGGCATGACCATATAGGTTTCATCTGTGTTTAGAGACATTGGCCGTGTGATATTTGGGTTCTCATTTAGAAAAGAGAGTCAGGTCTGCCATCTTTGGTACCAAATTCGGTGTACACTATAACGAAGATACAGAATGAAGTTTTTTTGACCATTGACCCAACTTTGCACAGCCAAGATGGCATCTGAGCAAAAAGTGGTTATTTTGCGAAATGATTCTTGTAACATGGTCTTTGCGTGTACAAAATATGGGAAAGATAGGACATGTATTCACCAAGATACAGGTTGAAACATTTATGACCTTTGACCCTAATTTACATACCCAAGATGGTGTCTGATCAAGTAGTTGTTACTTTATGAAATAATGTACGTGACATGAACTAAACATGTGCAAAATATAGGGGTGATAGGGGCCATTTTTCTTGAGTTATTGCAAAGAAAGTTGCAGAGAGAAAGAAATATCTCAATACATCGAAGATAAGTTTGATTTCAACCAAGTTTTTTGACGTGATCTCGGCGTCGTATGAAAAGATGGAGCGAATACCGACGATAGCCCAAAGTCTCAGCTACAACATATTAAAATCTGGGAGAAATTCACCGAGGAGTAAGTGAGCTAGTGCTCGATAAAGACCGTCATGTCAATTTTCATTTCCAGAAAAATTCCCTCCCATAGAGATAACACGTAAACTGGTTAAATTTGACAAGGTTACATTATATCCATTTTCACGAGGTGAAGACATCATCCGATTAAAATTTTGATGAACAAAACTTAAAGAGTATTAAATTGGCTACAACATACTAAAATCTGGAAGAAATTCACGGAAGGGTAAGTGAGCTAGTCGTCGATAAAGACAATCATGTCAATTTTCACATCTAGAAAAATTCCCTCCCATACAGATAACACGTCATAACGAAGATACAGGAAGAAGTACATATGACCTTTGACCCCACTTTGCACAGCCAAGATGGCATCTGAGCAAAAAGTGGTTATTTTGTGAAATGATCCTTGTAACATGGTCTTTACGTGTGCAAAATATGGTAAAGATAGGACATGTATTCACCAAGATACAGGATGAAACATTTATGACCTTTGACCCTAATTTACATACCCAAGATGGTGTCCGATCAAGAAGTTGTTATTTTATGAAATAATGTACGTGACATGAACTAAACATGTGCAAAATATGGGATTGATAACCATTGTTGTTCTTCATCTATTGCACAGAATGTAGTAGAAAGAAAGAAAAATAAAGAAAAAATTATGTTATTTTATAGAAATTTGAAGGAGAAGCATTAAAAAATCAGAAAAAGATAAAGTTAGGAAGGGAGATTAAGACTAAATAAAGAAAAAGAAGAAAAAAGAGTTTGGAAAAAAAATAAAAAAAATATTGGCAAGGGTGAGGCTCGAACCAGGGACCTTAGGATTACGAGTCGGATGCGCTATGCAATGACCTATTTCATGCTCCATAGGCCCTGTGTATTAAGCAAAATGACGCTGCATCGAAGCCACGTGCCATTTTCAACCAAGTTTTTCGACGTGATGCCGGCCTCGTATGAAAAAATGGAGGGCACATTCACGATAGCCCAAAGTCTCAGCTACAACATACTAAAATCTGGGAAAAATTCACCGAAGCATAAGTGAGCTAATGCTCGAAAAAGATAGTCATGTCAATTTTCACTGCCAGAAAAACTGCTCTCCCATAGAGATAACACGTAAACTGGTCAAATTTGACAAGATTACTTTTGATCCATTTTTACGAGGTGATGCCGCCATCCAATCAAAATGTTGTAATTACATTAATGAAAGAACATTTAATAAGCTACAACATACTGAAATCTGAGTGAAAATTGGCAGAGGATAAGTGAGATACGCCCAAGTAAACTTGAAAATTGATGACGTCATTTTGAAAATTTACTTTTTTTTACTTTATTAAGAAATTTGATATCTTTTAATCACTTTTTCAGTATCGCCAACCCATAAACTGACATGTACAACTCATCAGCTTTCAGAATATGTAAAGAAAATGGGGGGTCACCGTCCATCCTGACGAGTAAAATCGGTTTTAAAATTGGCGGTTTTTGGGCATTGTTGTACTGTATATCGCCATTGACGCGCGCGCGGAATTTCAACTTTGACAGTCCCGTATGACGTCATATTGAGTCGGATTGACTTGAAACTTGCTAGAAATGTTCCTTGACTTTTCAGACATCCGATAAATGTAAAAAATCGGGAAATTTCTGTTGCATATGAGCTGTACGTGCGTATATGTGCGCGCGCGTACGCGTCCGTCCAATTTTTTCAATTTTTCAAAAAATGCTGCAAATGGTCTGAAACGTGTGCAAAAAAAATTTGAGCTCGATTTGAGCATACAAATATTTCAACGCGCGCGTACGCGCACGTTTTAAGAGAAAATATGAATTTTGAGAATATGAGTAGAATGCGCATAACTTGAAATATATGTGACGTAAATTTCATTGAAAAACTCTATTCCATTAGTGAGATATGATTGAGAATGTGTTTTCATATAATGACGTCACAGTGACGTCACGGTCGACTGATCAGTATTATACATTAGATCTGTCGTTTTTGGGACATGATACATATATGGTATAATTTTGAAATTGATAGGAAGAGGACTTTCTGAGCTAACCTCTACACAAATTTTGTCCAGAAATAAAGAAGAAGAAGAAGAAGAAGAAGAAGAACCAACAAAGAATCCGTACAGATACAGAAGGTGATCCGAGAGGATTCTCGGATCACCTAACTAGAGATTGTAATTTGTCATCACTGACAAATTAAGGTGATCCGATTTTTTTTTTTATCAATGATTCGAGTCCTGATCGCAATAGGCATGACCATACAAGTTTCATCTGTGTTTAGAGACATTGGCCGTGTGATGTTTGCATTCTCATTTAGCAAAGGGAGTCGTATCTGCCATCATTGGTACAAAATTCTGTATACACTGAATAACGAAGATACAGCAACGAATACATAAGACCTTTGACCCACCTTTACACTCCCAAGATGGCATCTGAGGAAAAAGTGGTTATTTTGTGAAATGATTCTTGCGACATCGTCTATATACGTGTGCAAAATATGGCAAAGATAGGACAGGTATTCACCAAGATACAAAATGCAACATTTATGACCTTTGACCCTTATTTACATGCCCAAGATATTGTCCAATCAAGTAATTGTTATTTCATGAAATAATGTACGTGACATGAACTAAACATGTGCAAAATATGGGGGTGATAGGGCGTGTTTTTCTTGAGTTATTACAAAGAAAGTTGCAGAAAGAAAGAACTATCTAAATACATCGAAGATAAGATTTATTTTTTATCAAGATTTTTAATGTGATTCTGACATCGTATGAATAAACGAAGGGCATATAACGATAGTGCAAAGTCTCAGTTACAACATATTAAAATCTGGGAGAAATTCACCGAAGGGTAAGTGAGCTAGTGCTCGATAAAGACGATCATGTCAATTTTCACATTAAAAAAAAATTCCGTCCCATAGAGATAACACGTCATAAGGAAGATACAGAAAGAAGTACATATGAGATTTGACCCCAATTTGCACAGACAAGATGGCATCTGAGCAAAAAGTGGTTATTTTGTGATATGATCCTTGTAACATCGTTTTTACGTGTGCAAAATATGGGAACGATAGGACATGTATTCACCAAGATACAGGATGAAACATGTATGACCTTTGACCCTAATTTACATACCCAAGATGGTGTCTGATCAAGTAGTTGTTATTTTATGAAATAATGTACGTGACATGAACTAAACATGTGCAAAATATGGGATCAATAGACAATGTTGTTGTTCATCTATCGCACAGAAAGTAGTAGAAAGAAAGAAAAATAAAGAAAAAATATGTTATTTTATAGAAATTTGAAGGAGAAGCATAAATAAATCAGAAAAAGATGAAGTTATGAAGGGAGATTAAGACTAACTAAAGAAAAAGAAGAAAAAAGTGTTTAAAAAAATTAAAAAAAAATATTGGCAGGGGTGAGGCTCGAACCAGGGACCTTAGGATTACGAGTCGGATGCGCTATGCAATGACCTATTTCATGCTCCATAGGCCCTGTGTATTAAGCAAAATGACGCTGCATCGAAGCCACGTGCCATTTTTCAACCAAGTTTATCGACGTGATGCCGACATCGTATAAAAAAATGGAGGGCACATTCACGATAGCCCAAAGTCTCAGCTACAACATACTAAAATCTGGGAGAAATTCACCGAAGCATAAGTGAGCTAGTGCTCGAAAAAGAGAGTCATGTCAATTTTCACTGCCAGAAAAACTGCTCTCCCATAGAGATAACACGTAAACTGGTCAAATTTGACAATATTACATTCAATCCATTTTTACGAGGTGATGCCGTCCTCCAATCAAAATGTTGTAATTATATTAATGAAAGATCATTTAATAAGCTACAACATACTGAAATTTGGGTGTAAATTGGCAAAGGATAAGTGAGATACGCTCGAGTAAACTTGAAATGTGATGACGTCATTTTGAAAATTTACTTTTTTTACTTTATTAAGAAATTTGATATCTTTTAATCATTTTGCCAGCATCGCCAACCCATGAAATGACATGTACAACTCATCAGCTTTCAGAATATGTGAAGAAAATGGGAGGTTACCGTCCATCCTGACGAGTAAAATCGAATTTAAAATTGGCGTTTTTTTGGCATCGTTGCACTGTATATCGCCATTGACGCGCGCGCGGAATTTCAACTTTGACGGGCCCGTATGACATCATATTGAGTCGGATTGACTTGAAACTTGGTAGAAATATTCCTTGACATTTTAGGCATCCGATAAATGTAAAAAAAACCGGGAAATTTCCATTGCAAATGAGCTGTGTGTGCGAATATGTGCGCGCGCGTACGCGTCCGTCCAATTTTTTCAATTTTTCAAAAAATGCTCCAAATGGTCTGAAACGTGTGCAAAAAAAATTTGAGCTCGATTTGAGCATACAAATATTTCAACGCGCGCGTACGCGCACGTTTGAAGAGAAAATATGAATTTTGATAATATGAGTAAAATGCGCATAAATTGAAATGTATGTGACGTAAATTTCATTGCAAAATTCTATTCCATTAATGAGATATGAATGAGAATGTGTTTTCATATAATGACGTCATAGTGACGTCACGGTCGACTGATCACTATGATTTTACTTGATCTGCCGTCTTTGGGACATGATACATATATGGTATAAGTTTGACATTGAAAGGCAATGCACTTTCTGAGCTAACCGCTGCACAAATTTTGGTTAGAAATAAAGAAGAATAAAAAGAAGAACAAAGAATCAGTACAGATACAGAAGGTGATCCGAGAGGATACTCGGATCACCTAAGAAGACCCAACAAAGAATCCGTACAGATACAGAAGGTGATCCGAGAGGATACTCGGATCACCTAATGAACACAAAAGAAAGGAAAGGCGGAATTCAAAACGGAAATAAAAGCGGTAAAGACAGCTTTTGTTTCATTTTTTTAACATCTAAACATTGTTGAAGAGGGGTGTTGAACAGCTCAAACACCTCCCTTTTGCCCAAGGGAGGTGTTTGAACACCTCAAACACCCCCATTTCGGCAAAGGGGGGTGTTTGAACACCCAAAACACCCCCCCCCCCTCGCTACGCCCTTGCATAGTGTATAGTTCTTGTTGCTCTTTATTTTACCCCTTGTCTATCCATTATTAGTGTTCCGGTGGGATCCTAAGCATGAACACTATTTTTGATCAGTCTGTCTGTTGCGCTCTTCATGCACCTATTGTTCCACTCGGTTATCGTAATTCTCGCGCGTGACAGCTGTCGGTTACCATGGTCACACGGCCTGCTTGGTTTTAGGACCCATGCTGGAATGTTACTCCTGAGCTTTATTGCCGGAGTACACGGTATTGTTTACATTAACGACAAATTCAATTCCATTCAATTCATTTATTTTTATTAGGTGATACGCCATCAGCGTATCACCTATTGTGATTGTCAAAATTTCTCTTTTTAGGTGATACGCTTTCAGCGTATCACCTATTGTGATTGTCAAAATTTCTCTTTTTTTTAGGTGATCCGAGTATCCTCTCGGATCACCTTCTGTATCTGTACTGATTCTTTGTTCTTCTTCTTTTTCTTCTTCTTTCTCCGCAAAAGTTGTGTAACGCTAATCTCGGAAAGTCCTCTTCCTATCAATGTCAAAATTATACCATACATGTATCATGTCCCAAAGACGATCCTTATAATAAAATCATAGTGATTATTCAACCGTGACGTCACTATGACGTCATTATATGAAAACACATTCTCAATCATATCTCTTTAATGGAATGAAAATTTTCAATGAAATTTACGTCACATATATTTCAGGTCAAGCGCATTCTACTCATATAATCACAATTCATATTTTCTCTTAAAACGTGCGCGTACGCGCGCGTTGAAATATTTGTATGCTCAAATCGAGCTCAAATTTTTTTTGCACACGTTTCAGAACATTTGGAGCATTTTTTGAAAAATTGAAAAAAATGGACGGACGCGTACGCGCGCGCACATATACGCACGCACAGCTCATACGCAATAGAAATTTCCCGTTTTTTCACACTTAACGGATGCTTTAAATATCAAGGAATATTTCTACCAAGTTTCAAGTCAATCCGACTCAATATGACGTCATACGGACCCGTCAAAGTTGAAATTCCGCGCGCGCGTCAATGGCGATATACAGTCCAACAATGCCAAAAAACTGCCAATTTTTAATCCGATTTTACTCGTCAGGATGGACGGTGACCCCCCATTTTCTTTACATATTCTGAAAGCTGATGAGTTGTACATGTCAATTCATGGGTTGGCGATGCTGGAAAAATGATTAAAAGATATCAAATTTCTTAATAAAATTAAAAAAGTAAATTTTCAAAATGACGTCATCAAATTTTAAGTTCACTCAAGCGTATCTCACTTATTCTTTTGTTGATTTTCATCCAAATTTCAATATGTTGTAGCTTTTTTAATGGTCTTTCAGTCATATAATAACAACAGTTTGATTGGACGACGGCATCACCTCGTAAAAAGGGATTAAAAGTAACATTGTCAAATTTGACCAGTTTACGTGTTATCTCTATGGGAGTGCAGTTTTTCTGGAAATGAAAACTGACTTGACTATCTTCATCGAGCACTAGCTCACTTATGCTTCGGTGAATTTCTCCCAGATTTTAATATGTTGTAGCTGACATTTTGGGCTATTGTTAATGTGCCCTTTGTTTTTTCATACGGTGTCGGGATCACGTCTAAAAACTTGGTTGAAATTAAAGCTTATCTTCGATGTATTGAGATATTCCTTTCTTTTTGCAACTTTCTTTACAAAAACTCAAGAAAAACAAGCCCTATCAGCCCAATATTTTGCACATGTTTAGTTCATGTCACGTACATTATTTCATAAAATAACAACTACTTGATCAGACGTAATCTTGGGTATGTAAATTAGGGTCAAAGGTCATAAATGTATCATCTTGTATCTTGGTGAATACATGTCCTATCTTTTCCATATTTTGCACACGTAAAGACCATGTTACAAGGATCATTTCACAAAGAAACCACTTTTTGCTCAGATGCCATCTTGGCTGTGCAAAGTGGGGTCAAAGGTCATATGTACTTCTTTCTTTATCTTCGTTATGACGTGTTATCTCTATGGGAGGGAATTTTTGTAGATGTGAAAATTGACATGATAGTCTATATCGAGCACTAGGTCACTTATGCTTCGGTGAATTTCTCCCAGATTTTAATATGTTGTAGCTGAGACTTTGGGCTATCGAAAGTGTGCCCGCTATTTTTCATACGATGTCGGAATCACGTCAAAAAACGTGGTTAAAATTAAAACTTATCTTCGATGTATTGAGATATTTCTTTCTTTCTGCAACTTTCCTTACAATAACTCAAGACAAACAGGCCTTATCATCCCCATATTTTGCACATGTTTAGTTCATGTCACGTACATTATTTCATAAAATAACAACTACTTGATCAGACGTCATCTTGGGTAGGTAAATTAGGGTCAAAGGTCATAAATGTATCATCCTGTATCTTAATGAATACATGTCCTATCTTTCCCATATTTTGCACACGTAAAGACCATGTTACAAGGATCATTTCACAAAATAACCACTTTTTGCTCAGATGCCATCTTGTCTGTGCAAAGTGGGTCAAAGTTCAAATATACTTCATTCTGTATCTTCGTTAGTGTATACGGAATTGTGTACCATAGATGGCAGGTCTGACTCCCTTTTCTAAATGAGAATCCAAACATCACACGGCCAATGTCCACTAAACACAGATGAAACCGGTATGGTCATGCCTATTGGGATCAGGAGACTCAAATCGTTGATTTACGAACAGATCGGACACCTAATTTGTCAGTGTTGACAAATTCCAAGTCTAGTTTTATTCTTCTTTCTTTCTGCCACATTTTGTGTCGTCAATATCTCAATAATGACATTACGGAATGACATGACATTTTCAGTCCACCTGTCTCATGACAAAATCTAGCCACAATAGGGTTTTCATGACAGTAACATATCTATGACGTCATCTAGGCGCCATTTTGTGATTTTCAGACCTTGTCACGTGATCGATCATAACTTCATAACTAGATGTCATTTCTGTATCATTTTCGGTGGACATGAAGTTCAGGTCACGTTCTATCTTAATTTTTAACGCTAGTTACACAGGTCATCATTACGCGCGCGTAAGCGCGCGTCAAAATTTTAAAAGGCTCAAAACGACTTCCCAATGGGAAATCTCGAAGTTTCAGACAATTTTAAGCGTTTCAAACATTTTCTCGCGTGCGCGTCCGTCCGCGCAATTTCGCGCGCAGAGCCCGTAAGCAACATGAAAATGCAATTTTTTTGACTGATTTGGATTCCTTATACTTTGAGTAACAATATCCATTGATTTCCGATCGATTTCGACCTATAACAAAGGAATGCACAGGCATCAAAGCTGAAATTCTGCGTGCGCGTCTTTCTGCAAATATAGTGAAAAAAACATGTCTTTGTTTATTTCGCCTTAGCTCTTTAAATCGTCCGTTGACCCTATATTTCTGTTGCATATTACAAAAGTATATGAATTGTAAACAACATTCCAAGTATCAATATTGCCAGGAAAACGCGATGACGTCATCATATCGTCATTTTAAATAAAAAAAGTGGAATTGATTTTTTTGAGGTACTGTTTCAGACATTCATTTGCTCGTATCTCTGTTGTTTAAGCTCAATATTATCCCAAATTCAGATATGTTGTACTTTGAACATTTGCCTTTCAAGTCCATGTGATGGTTTTGAAATATAATGACGTCATCATACTAGAAATTGTGATTAAAGGTAAAGACTCAAAATCAGACAAGTTTACGTGTTATGTCTATGGGAGGTGATTTTTTTTAAAACCATGCATTGACTTGACAACGTTTAAGCACCTTTGCCTCATCTGATTTTGCTCCATTTCCTCTGAAACATACGTATGTTGTAGCTGAGACAATAAGCTTTAGTAATCGTGCATTTTATGTTTTCAAATCTCCTCATTAGGTTGATAATTTTGTAGTTTAAAACTGAAAATGAGAATGCAATCTGTACAGAACGATTCCCGATTGTTCTTTTCAACTGTATATTGGTCGAATCCAAGCGGCCACTTGTGGGAAGTTGAATAGCGCCATCTCAGTCAGTACTGTCACGACAGTATTATCATACATTTAAGTTTCGCACTCGGTCTTCAGGACAGCCGTGTGGCGCAATCGCTTAGCGCGCTGGGTGTTCATAACGCCATACCGGAAGGAGAGAAGTTCGACTCCCGCAGGATTTTTCCCGTTTTTTCTTTTTCTTTTTTTTTTCGGCAATTCAGCTTTACTCCGATGTCATTTATCATATTATTTTATCAAGTGTACGTAACCCGTGAACACGGCTGCTCTATTTCCCTTGTTTTGTATTGGAGTTTGGAGATTGGGTTTGCTTCATTAAATTGCCCCTTGTTACAGTGTCCCGCTTGCCACCTTTCGTTTGCTCTTTTCTTTTCTCTTCATTGGTTCTTGTTATATTTATTGTAACAGGATAGATAGAAACATGTACGTTTAGATAACTGGCAGGAATGGGAGCTGAATTGATTAACTCTAGTCCAGGTGTATGGCGTCTCGCTCATCTCTTTGAAATTCCAGGTTGTTATTGTTTGACCCAATAACGGAGTTGTAGACAGGTTTTATGTTGCTATAGAGGTATCTTGTGCCACATGAATGGAAGGCATCACTGTTTAGTAGTAATAATGAACCTTTTCATGTTGTCAATGATATAAAGATATGAATTTCACATCCAGTCTTCGGGACAGCCGTGTGGCTTTATAGTCGCTTAGCGCGCTCCATGGTCATTATGCACTACCTTCGAGACCCGCAGGACGCTATTATTTTTTTTTCTCTCTCTCTTTCTTTGTTTTTCGTTTGGCAGTTCAGCTTCATTCCGATGTCATTACCCCACGACACACAGTCACTCAATTTCCCCCCCCTTTTTTTTGTCGCAGGCTGGAGGTTGGATTTGCTTCATTTATCATACGTGTAATGTTGTAAATTGCCCTTGGTATACAGTGCCCCGCTTGCCACCTTTCGTTTTCTCTTTCCTTTTCTCTACGTTTGTTCATGTTACACTGCACAAGACAGGTCGGAAAATAATTTATATAACTCAACTGGTGCAGGAATGGCAACTGAATAGATTAACTCTAGGCCAGGTGTATATATGGCGTCTCGCTCATCTCTTTGAAATTCCAGGTTGTTATTGTTTGACCCAAGAACGGAATTGTAGACAGGTTTTATGTTGCTATAGAGATATCTTGTGCCACATGAGTAGAAGGCATCACTGTTTAGTAGTAGTAATGAACTTTTTCTTGTCCCTCCATGTCAATTATAGTGTGTTTAAAGGGGTTGTGTGTCTATCTGCCAAAGAAAAGGAAAAACTTATTTTCGTCATGACTGTTTCTCTATACGTAGCCGTAGGTGATGAGTGTTGTTGGTATCTGAGCAGTGAACAACAGAGCATCAGGCTAAAATCCCCCTTAGTTATACGTGCTAAGCGTTCAATTTGATATATTTTTATTTATGTAGTCAATCACTGCTAATGGAGTTACAAAATTATGTTATGACACATTGCACTGAAAGTTTGTAAAGCAAAGTTTATGGACAAGGCAAGCAATTGTACATGAATAATACCATTGATTTCAGAGGGAAATTATGGTATACCTAAATGTAAGGGTTTCATTGCTTTGGAATTGCTGAGACAATATCTTGGCACGAGGGCTTCCACTTCTAATAACTGATCCCTTTGAAGATGTGTCGGTCACGGGTGATCGTAATGATTCATCTTTCACGTAGAAGCTTTCGTTCCACACTCTTAGTTCGAGAAGACTTACCATCATACTTCAAATTGTGATTAAAGGTAAAGACTCAAAATCAGACAAGTTGACGTGTTATGTCTATGGGAGGTGATTTTTTTTTTTTAATCCATGCATTGACTTGACAACGTTTAAGCACCTTTATTTCAGCTGATTTTGCTCCATTTCCTCTGAAACTTATGTATGTGGTAGCTGAGACAATAAGCTGCAGTGATCATGCATTTCATTTTTTTCAAATCTCCTCGTCATAACAGCAGGTTGATAATTTTGCAGCTAAAAACTGAAAATGAGAATGGAATGTGGACCAAACGATTCCTGAATCGTCTTTCACATATAAGCTTACGTTCCTCATATTTTCTCGTCAAGACGTACATGGCCGAGAGGATAAAGGCGACGTCACAAGAGACGTGAGGTTGCACACGTACGGGTTCGAACCTCATAAGAGCACAAAACAAAATACGTATATCTTTTTTTTTTTCTTTTATGGAGTATTCACCTTCGTCCATGTAGAAAGCACGTTTTCATGTAAACGTACACACACACAGGCACACACACACACACACACACAATATCCCTTTGTTTTGTGTTGGAGACCACATTGCTTTGACTGACAACTTGGACTTGAAATTACAAAGTGAAGATGACTCTTAAAAGACCGCATGGCCATGTTTGATTTTTTTTTTTTTACAATATAAAGACCTATTGGTAAATATTCATTCAAATATCCTTTCCAATCAACTTACTTGGACACGGTGACACCACACGAAATTTTCAATTGGTTGCATGACAGAAACAATTTCATCTGAATTATGTAGGACTGTATAAAGAATTGGACTTCACGAATATTTCTCAATATTACTTCAAGTCGCTACTTAACATTATTTTCGTTGTCGATCACTGAAAATGAGAATGGAATCTGGTCGAAACGATTCCCGATTTATCTTACATTGATCGAATCCTCGCGGCCACTCGTATGAAGTTGAATAGCGCTATCAGTCACTTGACGTATATCGCCAAAAAACTGAATATTAATGTAAATTTGTGTTGTGTATAGCATACATAGATAGATTTAAGCTTCGCACAGGATCTTTGGATCTTCCGTGTGGCAGAATTGCTTAGCACGCTGCGTGTTTATAATGCCCGACCGGAAGGAGAGAAGTTAATCGAGTCCCGCAGGACTTTTTCCTTTTATTTATTTTTATTTTTTTTTTTCAGCAGTTCAGCTTCACTCTGATGTCATGAACACAGCTACTCTATTTCCCTTGTTTTGTATTGGAGTTTGGAGGTTGGGTTTGCTTCATTAATTTTGTCACACGTAATGTTGTAAATTGCCCCTTGAAACAGTGCCCCGCTTGCCACCATTCGTTTTCTCTTTCCTTTTCTCTTCATTTGTTCTTGTTATACTGTAGCAGGATATTTAGGAACGTGTACGTTTACATAACTAACAGGAATGGGAACTGAATTATTTAACTCTAGTCCAGGTGCATGGCGTCTCGCTGATCTCTTTGGAATTCCAGGTTGTTATTGTTTGACCAAATAACGGAGTTAAAGACAGGCAGGGAAGGAAGTGACTTGATATTGCTTCATAATGAGGAATTTCGGGCAACACCTTTCCAAGCGTAGTGATTATGACGGGATTCTCTGTCGTTTATTTTCGTCATGGCTGTTTGACTAGTTTAGCCATAGGTGACATATGTTGTTGGCATCTGGGAGAATAGAACAGATCAGCACCAAACTGGAATAGCCCTATAAGTAATCTGGTAAGCGTTCAATTTTTTGCATTATCTTTCTTGTTCAAAGTCAGTCACTACTGATCGAAATACACAATATAATATGACACGTTCCACTGGTAGTTTAGGAAAAGGGAGTAAATGCACGATGCAATGATAAATGTGCTACCATTGATTTTAGAGACGTCGTTGTGGTGTGGTACTGGTGATGGTAAGGGAACCATAGATTGCTTTTAAAGTAATGAGACAATCATTGGACCTTTGCATCAAGACCGGATTCCCATCTAGAATATTATAATGCATGTTCGTGCGGAGTTTTTTTTTTTTTTTTTAAATCCTGACGTGGACATTTTTTTTTTCTTGTTTTTAATTTAAGAATGTTATTTCTATATTTGTTTCTTTCCCCTAACATTTTTTTTTTTTGGTTGGATATAAAGTTGGACGTTCCGTGACCGAGTAAAAGAGCAGCGATTTAGTTACAATTTCAATGCATCTTGTTTTACATTAAATTGATTGTTTTTAAATTTGACATTCTCTGTCTATAAAGCAATTTGCCTGTTTATGCTCATAAAACACTGCTATAACAACTAATACATTTGCTTCACTTGTCACACGCAATGATGTGGATTGCAGTTGTGCATGCATTTTTTCTTTTGCCACCTCTCGTTTTTTTCTCCCCTTTTCCCTCACTTTGGTTTTGTTATACTGCAGATGGGAATTATTACAATGACATAACCCAACTTGAAGTAGGAATGAGAACTGAATAAATTAACTCTAGGCCAGGTGTATATAGCGTCTCGCTCATCTCTTTGAAATTTCAGGTTGTCATTGTTCGATCAACGGAGTTGAAGACAGGCTTTATGTTGCTATAGAGGTATCTCGCAGACTCCACATGAATGGAATGCATACGCTGTTTAGTATTAGTTAGGCTGCGTTCACATAGAAGTATACTATTCGGGTATTCGGGCTCGTTTTTCGAGGGCACGCGAATAGCTTGAATCGAACGATAGGATTTCCTCACACCGGTTCACATAAGAGGGCACTATTCGAAAGTACGAATAGCTGCGAAAAGTATAGCAAAGTGGGAATCGAGCTTGTTCGATTTTCTTGCAGCGTATACCGTCTCTCGTTTATGAAATAATGACAATTTTGGTCTGGATTTGCCCTTTAGCAAAAATAAGCATGTAGACTGACATTCTGATGCAGTTTAGAAATTGTTAATAAGATTTGCTGCGATGTAGGAGGAAGAAATCCTCACTACATGGCATGGTGAGTTGACGGTGCGGGTGATGGTGTATTCGGTGCTCGAATAGCGAATAGCGAAAAGCGAATACCGAATACAGAATACTTCTGTGTGATAGCAGCCTAATGAACTTTTTCATGTCCATCCCTGCCAATAAAAGTGTGTTTGATGGGGTTCTGTGTCATTGTGCCTATGAGAAAGCAAAGTTTTATTTTCGCCATGGCTGTTTCTCTATGCGTAGCCGTGGGTGATGGGTGTTGTTGGCATCTGGCCAGTAAAGAACCGAGTATCATGCTATAATACCCCCTCCCCCGGTTAGGTTCTAAGCGTTCAATACGGTGATGTATCTTTCTTCTTTATTATGTCAATCACTGCTGATGGAATTACAGAATTATGTTATGACACGTTTCACTCAAAGCTTAAAAAACAAAGTATATGCACGATACAAGTAATGGTGCATGAGTCCTATAGACCATTGATTTTAGATGAGAAATTATGATATGCCTATAGTAGGGCTGTCATTGATTAGGAATTAATGAAACGATTAAGCATTCCTTCCACTTCTAACTGTCCCCTTTGAATGTGTCGATCACGTGAGATCGTCATAAATTATCATTCACGTATAAGCTTACGATCGAAGTGTACTCTTAGTTGGAGGAGACCTATAGTTACATGGTTAAAGGCGATGTCTCTTTCCTTGGAGCCGTACGTTTGGCCCGTTTTTCTTTTGCCCTTTTCTCTTTAATTGAGGTATCACTTTCGTCCAGGTATAAATCACATTCTCATGTAAACAGACTCACACTCACACGGCCTTTTTCTCAGAGTAAACGCAAACTGGGCTAAATGCGCGGCCATTTTTAGTGTGGCTTCCAAACCCTCGCCTGTACTATTTCGCTATTCAGGATATTAACCACTTCAACGTCGAAAACTAGTATAGTTTAAGGTGGTTTTGTCCTGCAAAGGATTTTCTCCTTCGGCAAAGGCCTTTGCCCGAACGGCGACTTCGTCGCCACGGAATTCAGTTGGCAAAGGATCTGAAAACCAGACAATAACAAATTGCGTTTGTTTACAAGTAGAGCGCCACTACGACAAAATATTGAAAGGTTTGAATCAAAAGCGCGGCCGAGCCCGGCAGTGTAAACGGACTAAATTGCGGGGCTTGGCCGCGCAATTGAGGTTGGCCGCTGCCGCGGCTCGGCCGCGGCTCGGCCCAGCCCCGCACCGTAAACAGGGTCTAAGTTTATGCACTGTAAGTACTCAAAAAGTCCGTAAATCGATTTAGTCGTACATGCACAGAATTTCCACATAGTTTGTGTGACAGAAAAACAAATGTGATCTGAATAATGTAGGCCCCCAAAAAAGTTCAACTAAGAATCTCATTATAACTTCAAGGTGCTATCTTACATTCTTTTCTTTGTCGATCACGGATGACCGACATCTGATGACCCCAAGCGTATCACCTAACTCGTCTTCAGTGTGACGAGTTTCATATCTCGTTTTTAATTCTTCTTTCTTTCTGCCACATTTTGTGTCGTCAATATCTCAACAATGACATTACGGAATAATATGACATTTTCAGTCAACATGTCTCATAACAATATCTAGCCACAATAAGGTTTTCATGACAGTAACATATCTATGACGTCATCTAGGCGCCATTTTGTGATTTTCGGACCTTGTCACATGATCGATCATAACTTCATAACTAGATATCATTTCTGTATCATTTTCGGTGGACATAAAGTTCAGGTCACGCTCTATCTTACATTTTAACGCTAGTTACCCAGGTCATCATTACGCGCAAAAGGCTCAAAACGACTTCCCAATGGGAAATCTCGAAGTTTCAGACAATTTTAAGCGTTTCAAACATTTTCTCGCGTGCGCGTCCGTCCGCGCAATTTCGCGCGCAGAGCCCGTAAGCAACGTGAAAATGCATTTTTTTTTTTTGACTGATTTGGATTCCTTATACTTTGAGTAACAATATCCATTGATTTCCGATCGATTTCGACCTATAACAAAGGAATGCACTGGCGTCAAAGTTGAAATTCCGCGTGCGCGTCTTTCTGCAAATATAGTGAAAAAACATGTCTTTGTTTATTTCGCCATAGCTCTTTAAATCGTCCGTTGACCCTATATTTCTATTGCATATTACAAAAGTATATGAATTGGAAATAACATTCCAAGTATCAATATTGCCAGGAAAACGCGATGACGTCATCATATCGTCATTTTAAATAAAAAAAGTGGAATTGATTTTTTTGAGGTACTGTTTCAGACATTCATTTGCTCGTATCTCTGTTGTTTAAGATCAATATTATCCCAAATTCAGATATGTTGTACTTTGAACATTTGCCTCTCAAGTCCATGTGATGGTTTTGAAATATGATAACGTCATCATACTTGAAATTGTGATTAAAGGTAAAGACTCAAAATCAGACAAGTTTACGTGTTATGTCTATGGGAGGTGATTTTTTTTTTTAAAACCATGCATTGACTTGACAACGTTTAAGCACCTTTATCTCAGCTGATTTTGCTCCATTTCCTCTGAAACTTAAGTATGTTGTAGCTCAGACAATAAGCTGCAGCAATCATGCATTTTATATTTTCAAATCTCCTCAAGAGGTCCACAATTTTGTAGTTAAAAACAGAAAATGAGAATGTAATCTGTACGGAACGATTGCCGATTGTTCTTTGCAACTGTATGTTGGTCGAATCCACGCTGCCACTTGTGAGAAGTTGAATAGCGCCATCACAAGTCAACACATTCACGACAGTATTATTATACATTTAAGTTTCGCACTCGATCTTCAGGACAGCCGTGTGGCGTAATCGCTTAGCGCGCTGGGTGTTCATAACGCCATACCGGAAGGAGAGAAGTTCGACTCCAGCAGGACTTTTCCCGTTCTTTCTTTTTCTTTCTTTTTCGGCAGTTCAGCTTTACTCCGATGTCATTTATCATATTATTTTATCAAGTGTACGTAACCCGTGAACACGGTTGCTCTATTTCCCTTGTTTTGTATTGGAGTTTGGAGATTGGGTTTGCTTCATTAATTTTGTCACACTTAGGCCCGAATTCACGAAGGTGGTACAAATGAAACCATGGTTTAAACCATGGACAAAAACCATGGAACGCCAAGTGTCGCACGGAATATTTCGTTACGAAATTGGTCATTTCGTCGACAAAATGACCGTTTCGTTAACCAAATTATCATTTCGTGGACAAAATGTTCATTTAGTTGCAAAATATTGTCATTTGGTTACAAAATAATCATTTCATCGACGAAAAGACTGATTTCGTAACGAAATATTCCATGCGACACTTGGCCCTCCATGGTTTTTGTCCATGGTTTAAACCATGGTTTCATTTGTACCACCTTCGTGAATTCGGGCCCTAATGTTGTAAATTGCCCCTTGTTACAGTGTCCCGCTTGCCACCTTTCGTTTGCTCTTTCCTTTTCTCTTCATTGGTTCTTGTTATATTGTAACAGGATAGGTAGGAACATGTACGTTTAGATAACTGGCAGGAATGGGAGCTGAATTGATTAACTCTATTCCAGGACGGTGTATGGCGTCTCGCTCATCTCTTTGAAATTCCAGGTTATTGTCTGACCCAATAACAGAGTTGTATGCAGGTTTTATGTTGCTATAGAGGTATCTTGTGCCACATGAATGGAAGGCATCACTGTTTAGTAGTAGTAATGAACCTTTTCATGTCGTAAATGATATAAAGATATGAATTTTATATCAAATCTTCGGGACAGCCGTGTGGCTTTATAGTCGCTTAGCGCGCTGCATGGTCATTTTGAACTACCTTCGAGACCCGCAGGACGCTATTATTTTTTTTTTTCTCTCTCTTTCTTTGTTTTTCTTTTCGCAGTTCAGCTTCATTCCGATGTCATTACCCCACGACACACAGTCACTCAAGTTCCCTTTTTTTTTGTCGGAGGCTGGATGTTGGATTTGCTTAATTTATCATACGTGTAATGTTGTAAATTGCCGTTGGTATACAGTGCCCCGCTTGCCACCTTTCGTTTTCTCTTTCCTTTTCTTTTGTTCCTGTTACACTGCACAAGACAGGTCGGAAAATAATTTACATAACTCAACTGGAGCAGGAATGGCAACTGAATAAATTAACTCTAGGCCAGGTGTATGGCGTCTCGCTCATCTCTTTGAAATTCCAGGTTGTTATTGTTTGACCCAATAACGGAATTGTAGACAGGTTTTATGTTGCTATAGATGTATCTTGTGCCACATGAGTAGAAGGCATCACTGTTTAGTAGCAGTAATGAACTTTTTCATTTCCCTCCATGTCAATTATAGTGTGTTTAAAGGGGCTGTGTGTCTATCTGCCAAAGAAAAGGAACAACTTATTTTCGTCATGGCTGTTTCTCTATACGTAGCCGTATAAGGTGATGATTGTTGTTGGTATCTGAGCAGTGAATAACAGAGCATCAGGCTAAAATCCCCCTATGTTATACGCGCTAAGCGTTCAATTTGATATATCTTTATTTATGTAGTCAATCACTGCTAATGGAGTTACAAAATTACGTTATGACACCTTTCACTGAAAGTTTGTAAAGAAAAGTTTATGGACAAGGCAATATATATATATCATAACTTCATAACTAGATGTCATTTCTGTATCATTTTCGGTGGACATGAAGTTCAGGTCACGCTCTATCTTACATTTTAACGCTAGTTACACATGTCATCATTACGCGCGCGTAAGCGCGCGTCAACATTTTAAAAGGCTCAAAACGACTTCCCAATGGGAAATCTCGAAGTTTCAGACAATTTTAAGCGTTTCAAACATTTTCTCGCGTGCGCGTCCGTCCGCGCAATTTCGCGCGCAGAGCCCGTAAGCAACATGAAAATGCATTTTTTTTTTGACTGATTTGGATTCCTGATACTTTGAGTAACAATATCCATTGATTTCCGATCGATTTCGACCTATAACAAAGGAATGCACTGGCGTCAAAGTTGAAATTCCGCGTGCGCGTCTTTCTGCAAATATAGTGAAAAAACATGTCTTTGTTTATTTCGCCATAGCTCTTTAAATCGTCCGTCGACCCTATATTTCTATTGCGTATTACAAAAGTATATGAATTGTAAATAACATTCCAAGTATCAATATTGCCAGGAAAACGCGATGACGTCATCATATCGTCATTTTAAATAAAAAAAAAGTGGAATTGATTTTTTTGAGGTACTGTTTCTGACATTCATTTGCTCGTATCTCTGTTGTTTAAGCTCAATATTATCCCAAATTCAGATATGTTGTACTTTGAACATTTGCCTCTCAAGTCCATGTGATGGTTTTGAAATAAGATGACGTCATCATACTAGAAATTGTGATTAAAGGTAAAGACTCAAAATTGGACAGGTTTACGTGTTATGTCTACGGGAGGTGATATTTTTAGAACCATGCATTCACTTGACAACGTTTAAGCACCTTTACCTCAGCTGATTTTGCTTCATTTCCTCTGAAACTTAAGTATGTTGTAGCTCAGACAATAAGCTGCAGTCATCATGCATTTTATTTTTTTCAAATCTCCTCATCAGGTTGATAATTTTGCAACTAAAAACTGAAAATGAGAATGGAATGTGGACCAAACGATTCCTGAATCATCTTTCACATATAAGCTTACGTTCCTCATATTTTCTCGTCAAGACGTACATGGCCGAGAGGATAAAGGCGACGTCACAAGAGACGTGAGGTTGCACACGAACGGGTTCGAACCCCATAAGAGCACGAAACAAAATACGTATATCTTTTGTTATTTTTTCTTTTATGGAGTATTCACCTTCGTCCATGTAGAAATCACGTTTTCATGTAAACATACACACACAGGGGCACACACACACACACACACACACACACACAATATCCCTTTGTTTTGTGTCGGAGACCACATTGGTTTGACTGGCAACTTGGACTTGAAATTACAAATGTTTTTTTTTTTTTTTTTTTTTTTAGAACCATGCATTCACTTGACAACGTTTAAGCACCTTTACCTCAGCTGATTTTGCTTCATTTCCTCTGAAACTTAAGTATGTTGTAGCTCAGACAATAAGCTGCAGTCATCATGCATTTTATATTTTCAAATCTCCTCATCAGGTCGACAATTTTGTAGTTAAAGACTGAAAATGAGAACGCAATCTGTACGGAACGATTCCCGATTGTTCTTTGCAACTGTATATTGGTCGAATCCACGCGGCCACTTGTGGGAAGTTGAATAGCGCCATCTCAATCAGCAGTGTCACGATAGTATTATCATATATTTAAGTTTTTCATGGGATCTTAAGGATAGCCGTGTGGCGTAATCGCTTAGCGCGCTGGGTGTTAATAACTCCATACCCGGACGGCGAGAAGTTCGACTCCCGCAGGAGTTTTCTCTTTCTTTCTTTTTCTTTTTTTTTTTGGCAGTTCAGCTTTACTCAGATGTCATTTATCGTATTATTTTATAAAGTATACGTAACCCGTGAAGACGGCTGCTCTATTTCCCTTGTTTTGTATTGGAGATTTGGAGATTGGGTTTGCTTCATTAATTTTGTCACACTTAATGTTGTAAATTGCCCCTTGTTACAGTGTCCCGCTTGCCACCTTTCGTTTGCTCGTTCCTTTTCTCTTCATTGGTTCTTGTTATATTGTAACAGGATAGGTAGGAACATGTACGTTTAGGTAACTGGCAGGAATGGGAGCTGATATGATTAGCTCTAGTCCAGGTGTATGGCGTCTCGCTCATCTCTTTGAAATTCCAGGTTGTTATTGTTTGACCCAATATCGGAGTTGTATGCAGGTTTTATGTTGCTATAGAGGTATCTTGTGCCACATGCATGGAAGGCATCACTGTTTAGTAGTAGTAATGAACTTTTTCATGTTGTAAATGATATAAAGATATGAATTTCACATCCAATCTTCGGGACAGCCGTGTGGCTTTATAGTCGCTTAGCGCGCTGCATGGTCATTATGCACTACCTTAGGACGAGATGTTCGGGACCCGCAGGACGCTATTATTTTTTTTCTCTCTCTTTCTTTCTTTTTCTTTTGGCAGTTCAGCTTCATTCCGATGTCATTACCCCACGACACACAGTCACTCAAGTTCCTTTTTTTTTTTGTCGGAGGCTGGAGGTTGGATTTGCTTCATTTATCATACGTGATGTTGTAAATTGCCCTTGGTATACAATGCCCCGCTTGCCACCTTTCGTTTTCTCTTTCCTTTTCTCTACGTTTGTTCCTGTTATACACTGCACAAGACAGGTCGGAAAATAATTTACATAACTCAACTGGAGCAGGAATGGCAACTGAATAAATTAACTCTAGGCCAGGTGTATGGCGTCTCGCTCATCTCTTTGAAATTCCAGGTTGTTATTGTTTGACCCAATAACGGAATTGTAGACAGGTTTTATGTTGCTATAGATGTATCTTGTGCCACATGAGTAGAAGGCATCACTGTTTAGTAGCAGTAATGAACTTTTTCATTTCCCTCCATGTCAATTATAGTGTGTTTAAAGGGGTTGTGTGTCTATCTGCCAAAGAAAAGGAACAACTTATTTTCGTCATGGCTGTTTCTCTATACGTAGCCGTATAAGGTGATGATTGTTGTTGGTATCTGAGCAGTGAATAACAGAGCATCAGGCTAAAATCCCCCTATGTTATACGCGCTAAGCGTTCAATTTGATATATCTTTATTTATGTAGTCAATCACTGCTAATGGAGTTACAAAATTACGTTATGACACCTTTCACTGAAAGTTTGTAAAGTAAAGTTTATGGACAAGGCAAGCAATTGTACATAAATAATACCATTGATTTCAGAGGGAAATTATGGTATACCTCAATGTAAGGGTATCATTGCTTTGGAATTGCTGAGACAATATCTTGGCACGAGGGATTCCACTTCTAATAACTGATCCTTTTGAAGATGTGTCGGTCACGGGTGATCGTAATGATTCATCTTTCACGTAGAAGCTTACGTTCCACACTCTTAGTTCGAGAATACTTCAAATCATCATACTTCAAATTGTGATTAAACCTGTTAAAGGTAAAGACTCAAAATCAGACAAGTTGACGTGTTATGTCTATGGGAGGTGATTTTTTTTTTTTTAAACCATGCATTGACTTGACAACGTTTAAGCACCTTTATTTCAGCTGATTTTGCTCCATTTCCTCTGAAACTTAAGTATGTGGTAGCTCAGATAATAAGCTGCAGTAATCGTGCATTTTATTTTTTTTCAAATCTCCTCATCAGGTTGATAATTTTGCAGCTAAAAACTGAAAATGAGAATGGAATGTGGACCAAACGATTCCTGAATCATCTTTTACATATGTGACCGTGCACCTCAAAACGAACATAGAGTCGCACACACTGATTTTGCGTGAGGACTGAAAATAAGTGAAATGGGTCAACCTAGCCGAATTTGACTTTTTCATATTTTCTGAAAGAGCGGGTCTTCTTTTACATTATGCTAAAATTTGGTATCATAAAACGGGCAAGAAAATGTGCTTTTTTAGCAGTTTATCTCCAGCATTTTTGGTAGAATAGTGTGATTATGTGTGTCTGTAGAATCCCTTTTTCATTTCTGAAAAACCTTGTCCACACTCTTCACTTTCAATTCTAATAACTTTTGAAAGGATAGTGCTACTGTTTTGAAAGTTGGCATTAATTATGGACAGAATGTGTTAATGAGGCATGCTTTATTTCAGTTTAATCTGATAATCCCTTCATTGTCGTTACTCTGGTGGTTAACTTCCTGTTTTTTGTCCCATTCATCGCACAGCCAGCACGGTTTTGTAAAGATTAAGCGCTTGAATAGACACTGTACTTCAGAGCCTCTTTTCTCAGTTCACACTTTTCCTGAGTTTGTGCTTTCTTCCCAATATTTAGATAGGTTAGGAGAGTCCATTTGATTTGAGTTATACATCATTTTAAAGCTTAAAGTCTGCTCTTTCAGAATATGTTCTTAACTAAAAATTCATGTCTGACGACTTTTTGTTTGTTTTGAGGTGCACAGTCACATATAAGCTTACGTTCCTCATATTTTCTCGTCAAGACGTACATGGCCGAGAGGATAAAGGCGACGTCACAAGAGACGTGAGGTTGCACACGAACGGGTTCGAACCCCATAAGAGCACGAAACAAAATACGTATATCTTTTGTTATTTTTTCTTTTATGGAGTATTCACCTTCGTCCATGTAGAAATCACGTTTTCATGTAAACATACACACACAGGGGCACACACACACACACACACACACACACACAATATCCCTTTGTTTTGTGTCGGAGACCACATTGGTTTGACTGGCAACTTGGACTTGAAATTACAAATGTTAAAGTGAAGATGACTCTTAAAAGACCGCATGGCCATGTTTGATTTTTTTTTATTTTTTTATTATTTTTTTTTTTTTTACAATTTAAAGACCTATTGGTAAATATTCATTCACATATCCTTTCCAATCAACTGACTTGGACATGCCGACACCACACGAAATTTTCAATTGGTTGCATAACAGAAACAATTTCATCTGAATTATGTAAGACTGTATAAAGAATTGGACTTCACAAATATTTCTCAATATTACTTCAAGTCGCTTCTTAACATTATTTTCGTTGTCGATCACTGAAAATGAGAATGGAATCTGGTCGAAACGATTCCCGATTTATCTTTGCAACTGTATATTGATCGAATCCAAGCGGCCACTCGTATGAAGTTGAATAGCGCTATCAATCACTTGACGTATATCGCCAAAAAACTGAATATCAATGTAAATTTGTGTTGTGTAATAGCATACATATATAGCTAGATTTAAGTTTCGCACAGGATCTTCGGATCTTCCGTGTGGCAGAATCGCTTAGCACGCTGCGTGTTTATAATGCCCGACCGGAAGGAGAGAAGTTAATCGTGTCCCGAAGGACTTCTTTCCTTTTATTTCTTTTTTTTTTCAGCAGTTCAGCTTCACTCTGATGTCATAAACACAGCTACTCTATTTCCCTTGTTTTGTATTGGAGTTTGGAGGTTGGGTTTGCTTCATTAATTTTGTCACACGTAATGTTGTAAATTGCCCCTTGAAACACTGCCCCGCTTGCCACCATTCGTTTTCTCTTTCCTTTTCTCTTCATTTGTTCTTGCTATACTGTAGCAGGATAGGTAGGAACGTGTAAAATAGCGAAAAGCGAATACCGAATACAGAATACTTCTATGTGATAGCAGCCTAATGAACTTTTTCATGTCCATCCCTGCCAATAAACGTGTGTTTGACGGGGTTCTGTGTCATTGTGCCTATGAGAAAGCAAAGTTTTATTTTCGCCATGGCTGTTTCTCTATGCGTAGCCGTGGGTGATGGGTGTTGTTGGAATCTGGGCAGTAAAGAACAGAGTATCATGCTATAATACCCCCCCCCGTTAGGTTCTAAGCGTTCAATACGGTGATATATTTTTCTTCTTTATTATGTCAATCACTGCTAATGGAATTGCAGAATTATGTTATGACACGTTTCACTCAAAGCTTAAAAAACAAAGTTTATGCACTATACAAGTAATGGTGCATGGGTCCTATAGACCACTGATTTTAGATGAGGAATTATGATATGCCTATAGTAGTGGTGTCATTGATTAGGAAACGATTAAGCACTCTCACTTCTAACTGTCCCCTTTGAATGTGTGTCAATCACTTGAGATCGTCATAAATTTTCATTCACGAATAAGCTTACGTTCAAAGTGTACTCTTAGTTGGAGGAGACCTATAGTTACATGGTTAAAGGCGATGTCTCTTTCGCTGGAGCCGTACGCTTGGCCCGTTTTTCTTTTGCCCTTTTCTCTTAAATTGAGGTATCACTTTCGTCCAGGTATAAATCACATTCTCATGTGAACAGACCCACTTGCTCTATATCCCTTGTTTTGTACCGGAGGCTTCATTGGTTTTACTGCTGGTAAATCTCACAGGCTTGTATATATCTATAAGAGCTCTCTGAACGGATCACTATGATAGCAAGATTGGAGGGAGTCATATTGGTTATGTAAATAATGGTCAAAGGTCATGTTTTAAAAGGCCACTGTTAAAGCCAGGATGGTTATAAACACTTAATTGTCATGTTTTATTTGTACGTGCCGAGGATCCCTTGGACCCCGTTTACAGTGCGAGGCTCGGCCGCGTTCGGTGTAAACGCGCAAAAGGCCAAATGCGGGGCCAAAATTGGCCTCGCATTAGGCCACGGTCTGGAGGTGGTCTCGGCCGCGGCCGAGCCGCGGTCGCGCCCGGCCTTTTTCTCAGTGTAAACGCAAACTGGGCTAAATGCGCGGCCAATTTTAGTCTGGCTTCCAAACCCTCGTCTGTACTATTTCGCTATTCAGGATATTAACCACTTCAACGTCGAAAACTAGTATAGTTTAAGGTGGTTTTGTCCCGCAAAGGATTTTCTCCTTCGGCAAAGGCCTTTGCCCGAACGGCGACTTTGTCGCCACGGAATTCAGTTGGCAAAGGATCTGAAAGCCAGACAATACCAAATTGCGTTTGTTTACAAGTAGAGCGCCACTACGACAAAATATTGAAAGGTTTGAATCAAAAGCGCGGCCGAGCCCGGCAGTGTAAACGAACTAAATTGCGGGGCTCGGCCTCGCAATTGAGGTTGTCCTTGGCCGCAGCTCGGCCGCGGCTCGGCCCAGCCCCGCACCGTAAACGGGGTCTAAGTTTATGCACTGTAAGTACTCAAAAAGTCCGTAAATCGACTTAGTCGCACACGCACAGAATTTCCACTTAGTTTGTGTGACAGAAAAACAAATGTGATCTGAATAATGTAGGCCCAAAAAAGTTCAACTGAGTATCTCATTACAACTTCAAGGTGCTATATTACATTCTTTTCTTTGTCGATCACGGATGACCGACATCTGATGACCCCAAGCGTATCACCTAACTCGTCTTCAGTGTGACGAGTTTCATATCTCGTTTTTTATTCTTCTTTCTTTCTGGACAATTTTGTGTCGTCAATATCTCAAGAATGACATTACAAAATAACATGACATTTTCAGTCAACATGTCTCATGACAAAATCTAGCCACAATAAGGTTTTCATGACAGTAGCATATCTATGACGTCATCTAGGCGCCATTTTGTGATTTTGGGACCTTGTCACATGATCGATCATAACTTCATAACTAGATGTCATTTCTGTATCATTTTCGGTGGACATGAAGTTCAGGTCACGCTCTATCTTACATTTTAACGCTAGTTACTCATGTCATCATTACGCGCGCGTAAGCGCGCGTCAACATTTTAAAAGGCTCAAAACGACTTCCCAATGGGAAATCTCGAAGTTTCAGACAATTTTAAGCGTTTCAAACATTTTCTCGCGTGCGCGTCCGTCCGCGCAATTTCGCGCGCAGAGCCCGTAAGCAACATGAAAATGCATTTTTTTTTTTGACTGATTTGGATTCCTGATACTTTGAGTAACAATATCCATTGATTTCCGATCGATTTCGACCTATAACAAAGGAATGCACTGGCGTCAAAGTTGAAATTGCGCGTGCGCGTCTTTCTGCAAATATAGTGAAAAAACATGTCTTTGTTTATTTCGCCATAGCTCTTTAAATCGTCCGTCGACCCTATATTTCTATTGCGTATTACAAAAGTATATGAATTGTAAATAACATTCCAAGTATCAATATTGCCAGGAAAACGCGATGACGTCATCATATCGTCATTTTAAATAAAAAAAAAGTGGAATTGATTTTTTTGAGGTACTGTTTCTGACATTCATTTGCTCGTATCTCTGTTGTTTAAGCTCAATATTATCCCAAATTCAGATATGTTGTACTTTGAACATTTGCCTCTCAAGTCCATGTGATGGTTTTGAAATAAGATGACGTCATCATACTAGAAATTGTGATTAAAGGTAAAGACTCAAAATTGGACAGGTTTACGTGTTATGTCTACGGGAGGTGATTTTTTTAGAACCATGCATTCACTTGACAACGTTTAAGCACCTTTACCTCAGCTGATTTTGCTTCATTTCCTCTGAAACTTAAGTATGTTGTAGCTCAGACAATAAGCTGCAGTCATCATGCATTTTATTTTTTTCAAATCTCCTCATCAGGTTGATAATTTTGCAGCTAAAAACTGAAAATGAGAATGGAATGTGGACCAAACGATTCCTGAATCATCTTTCACATATAAGCTTACGTTCCTCATATTTTCTCGTCAAGACGTACATGGCCGAGAGGATAAAGGCGACGTCACAAGAGACGTGAGGTTGCACACGAACGTGTTCGAACCCCATAAGAGCACGAAACAAAATACGTATATCTTTTGTTATTTTTTCTTTTATGGAGTATTCACCTTCGTCCATGTAGAAATCACGTTTTCATGTAAACATACACACACAGGGGCACACACACACACACACACACACACACAATATCCCTTTGTTTTGTGTCGGAGACCACATTGGTTTGACTGGCAACTTGGACTTGAAATTACAAATGTTTTTTTTTTTTTTTTTTTTTTTTTTTTAGAACCATGCATTCACTTGACAACGTTTAAGCACCTTTACCTCAGCTGATTTTGCTTCATTTCCTCTGAAACTTAAGTATGTTGTAGCTCAGACAATAAGCTGCAGTCATCATGCATTTTATATTTTCAAATCTCCTCATCAGGTCGACAATTTTGTAGTTAAAGACTGAAAATGAGAACGCAATCTGTACGGAACGATTCCCGATTGTTCTTTGCAACTGTATATTGGTCGAATCCACGCGGCCACTTGTGGGAAGTTGAATAGCGCCATCTCAATCAGCAGTGTCACGATAGTATTATCATATATCTAAGTTTTTCATGGGATCTTAAGGATAGCCGTGTGGCGTAATCGCTTAGCGCGCTGGGTGTTAATAACTCCATACCCGGACGGCGAGAAGTTCGACTCCCGCAGGAGTTTTCTCTTTCTTTCTTTTTTTTTTTTTTTGGCAGTTCAGCTTTACTCCGATGTCATTTATCGTATTATTTTATCAAGTATACGTAACCCGTGAAGACGGCTGCTCTATTTCCCTTGTTTTGTATTGGAGATTTGGAGATTGGGTTTGCTTCATTAATTTTGTCACACTTAATGTTGTAAATTGCCCCTTGTTACAGTGTCCCGCTTGCCACCTTTCGTTTGCTCGTTCCTTTTCTCTTCATTGGTTCTTGTTATATTGTAACAGGATAGGTAGGAACATGTACGTTTAGATAACTGGCAGGAATGGGAGCTGATATGATTAGCTCTAGTCCAGGTGTATGGCGTCTCGCTCATCTCTTTGAAATTCCAGGTTGTTATTGTTTGACCCAATATCGGAGTTGTATGCAGGTTTTATGTTGCTATAGAGGTATCTTGTGCCACATGCATGGAAGGCATCACTGTTTAGTAGTAGTAATGAACTTTTTCATGTTGTAAATGATATAAAGATATGAATTTCACATCCAATCTTCGGGACAGCCGTGTGGCTTTATAGTCGCTTAGCGCGCTGCATGGTCATTATGCACTACCTTAGGACGAGATGTTCGGGACCCGCAGGACGCTATTATTTTTTTTCTCTCTCTTTCTTTCTTTTTCTTTTCGCAGTTCAGCTTCATTCCGATGTCATTACCCCACGACACACAGTCACTCAAGTTCCTTTTTTTTTGTCGGAGGCTGGAGGTTGGATTTGCTTCATTTATCATACGTGATGTTGTAAATTGCCCTTGGTATACAATGCCCCGCTTGCCACCTTTCGTTTTCTCTTTCCTTTTCTCTACGTTTGTTCCTGTTATACACTGCACAAGACAGGTCGGAAAATAATTTACATAACTCAACTGGAGCAGGAATGGCAACTGAATAAATTAACTCTAGGCCAGGTGTATGGCGTCTCGCTCATCTCTTTGAAATTCCAGGTTGTTATTGTTTGACCCAATAACGGAATTGTAGACAGGTTTTATGTTGCTATAGAGGTATCTTGTGCCACATGAGTAGAAGGCATCACTGTTTAGTAGTAGTAATGAACTTTTTCATGTCCCTCCATGTCAATTATAGTGTGTTCAAAGGGGTTGTGTGTCTATCTGCCAAAGAAAAGGAAAACCTTATTTTCGTCATGGCTATTTCTCTATACGTAACCGTAGGTGATGAGTGTTGTCGGTATCTGAGCAGTGAATAACACAGCATCAGGCTAAAATCCCCCTATGTTATACGCGCTAAGCGTTCAATTTGATATATCTTTATTTATGTAGTCAATCACTGCTAATGGAGTTACAAAATTACGTTATGACACCTTTCACTGAAAGTTTGTAAAGTAAAGTTTATGGACAAGGCAAGCAATTGTACATGAATAATACCAATGATTTCAGAGGGAAATTATGGTATACCTCAATGTAAGGGTATCATTGCTTTGGAATTGCTGAGACAATATCTTGGCACGAGGGCTTCCACTTCTGATAACTGATCCTTTTGAAGATGTGTCGGTCACGGGTGATCGTAATGATTCATCTTTCACGTAGAAGCTTCCGTTCCACACTTTTAGTTCGAGAAGACTTACCATCATACTTCAAATTATGATTAAAGGTAAAGACTCAAAATCAGACAAGTTGACGTGTTATGTCTATGGGAGGTGATTTTTTTTAAACCATGCATTGACTTGACAACGTTTAAGCACCTTTATTTCAGCTGATTTTGCTCCATTTCCTCTGAAACTTAAGTATGTGGTAGCTCAGATAATAAGCTGCAGTAATCATGCATTTTATTTTTTTTTCAAATCTCCTCATCAGGTTGATAATTTTGCAGCTAAAAACTGAAAATGAGAATGGAATGTGGACCAAACGATTCCTGAATCATCTTTCACATAAAAGCTTACGTTCCTCATATTTTCTCGTCAAGACGTACATGGCCGAGAGGATAAAGGCGACGTCACAAGAGACGTGAGGTTGCATACGTACGGGTTCGAACCCCATAAGAGCACGAAACAAAATGCTTACATCTTTTGCTTTTTTTTTCTTTTATGGAGTATTCACCTTCGTCCATGTAGAAATCACGTTTTCATGTAAACGTACACACACACACAGGTACACCCACACACACACACAATATCCCTTTGTTTTGTGTTGGAGACCACATTGCTTTGACTGTCAACTTGGACTTGAAATTACAAATGTTAAAGTGAAGATGACTCTTAAAAGACCGCATGGCCATGTTTGATTTTCTTTTACAATATAAAGACCTATTGGTAAATACTCATTCACATAATAAATTATCCTTTCCAATCAACTTACTTGGACACGCCGACACCACACGAAATTTTCAATTGGTTGCATGACAGAAACAATTTCATCTGAATTATGTAGGACTGTATAAAGAATTGGACTTCACGAATATTTCTCAATATTACTTCAAGTCGCTACTTAACATTATTTTCGTTGTCGATCACTGAAAATGAGAATGGAATCTGGTCGAAACGATTCCCGATTTATCTTTGCAACTGTATATTGATCGAATCTACGCGGCCACTCGTGGGAAGTTGAATAGCGCTATCAGTCACTTGACGTATATCGCCAAAAAACTGAATATCAATGTAAATTTGTGTTGTGTATAGCATACATAGATATAGATTTAAGTTTCGCAGAAGATCTTCGGATCTTTCGTGAGGCAGAATCGCTTAGCACGCTGCGTGTTTATAATGCCCGACCGGAAGGAGAGAAGTTAATCGAGTCCCGCAGGACTTTTTCCTTTTATTTCTTTTTTCTTTTTTTTTTCTGCAGTTCAGCTTCACTCTGATGTCATGAACACAGCTACTCTATTTCCCTTGTTTTGTATTGGAGTTTGGAGGTTGGGTTTGCTTCTTTAATTTTGTCACACGTTATGTTGTAAATTGCCCCTTGAAACAGTACCCCGCTTGCCACTATTCGTTTTCTCTTTCCTTTTCTCTTCATTTGTTCTTGTTATACTGTAGCAGGATATTTAGGAACGTGTACGTTTACATAACTAGTAGGAATGGGAACTGAATTAATTAACTCTAGTCCAGGTGCATGGCGTCTCGCTTATCTCTTTGGAATTCCAGGTTGTTATTGTTTGACCAAATAACGGAGTTAAAGACAGGCAGGGAAGGAAGTGACTTGATATTGCTTCATAATGAGGAATTTCGGGCCACACCTTTCCAAGTGTAGTGATTATGACGGGGTTCTCTGTCGTTTATTTTCGTCATGGCTGTTTCACTAGTTTAGCCATAGGTGATATTATGTTGTTGGCATCTGGGAGAATAGAACAGATCAGTGCCAAACTGGATTATCCCTATAAGCAATGTGGTAAGCGTTCAATTTTTTGCATTATCTTTCTTCTTTTAAGTCAATCACTACTGATCGAAATACACAATATAATATGAAACGTTCCATTGGTAGTTTAGGAAAAGGGAGTTAATGCACGATGCAATGATAAATGTGCTACCATTGATTTTAGAGACGTCATTGTGGTGTGGTACTGGTGATGGTAAGGGAACCATAGATTGCTTTTAAAGTAATGAGATAATCATTGGACCTTTGCATCAAGACCGTATTCCCATCTAGAATATAATGCATGTTCGTGCGGCGTTTTTTTTTTAAATCCTGACGTGGACATTTTCTTTTTCTTGTTTTTAATTTAAGAATGTTATATCTAAATTTGTTTCTTTCCCCTAACATGTTTTTTGGTTAAATATAAAGCTGGACGTTCCGTGACCGAGCAGCGATTTAGTTACAGTTTCAATGCATCTTGTTTACCATCTTCTCTGACATTAAATTGATGGTTTTTATATTTGAAATTGTCTGTCTATTTGCCTGTTTATGCTCATAAAACACTGCTATAACAACTAATACATTTGCTTCACTTGTCACACGCAATGATATGGATTGCAGTTGTGCATGCAGTTTTACTTCCGCCACCTTTCGTTTTTCTCTCCCCTTTTCCCTCACTTTGGTTTTGTTATACTGCAGATGGGAATGATTACAATAACATAACCCAACTTGAAGTAGGAATGAGAACTGAATAGATTAACTCAAGGCCAGGTGTATATAGCGACTCGCTCATCTCTTTGAAATTTCAGGTTGTCATTGTTCGATCAACGGAGTTGAAGACAGGCTTTATGTTGCTATAGAGGTATCTCGCGCCACATGAATGGAATGCATATGCTGTTTAGTATTAGTAATGAATTTTTTCATGTCCATCCCTGCCAATAAAAGTGAAGTGTGTTTGACGGGGTTCTGTGTCATTCTGCCTATGAGAAAGCAAAGTTTTATTTTCGCCATGGCTGTTTTTCTATGCGTGGCCGTGGGTGATGGGTGTTGTTGGCATCTGGGCAGAAAAGAACCGAGTATCATGCTATAATACCCTCCCCCCTTAGGTTCTAAGCGTTCAATACGGTGATATATCTCTCTTCTTTATTATGTCAATCACTGCTGATGGAATTACAGAATTATGTTATGACACGTTTCACTCAAAGCTTAAAAAACAAAGTTTATGCACGATACAAGTAATAGTGCATGAGTCCTATAGGCCATTGATTTTAGATGGGAAATTATGATATGCCTATAGTAGGGGTGTCATTGATTAGGAATTAATGACACGATTAAGCACTCCTTCCACTTCTAACTGTCCCCTTTGAATGTGTGTCGATCACGTGAGATCGTCATAAATTATCATTCACGCATAAGCTTACGTTCAAAGTGTACTCTTAGTTGGAGGAGACCTATAGTTACATGGTTAAAGGCGATGTCTCTTTCGCTGGAGCCGTACGTTTGGCCCGTTTTTCTTTTGCCCTTTTCTCTTTAATTAAGGCATCACTTTCGTCCAGGATAAATCACATTCTCATGTAAACAGACTCACTTGCTCGATATCCCTTGTTTTGTATCAGAGGCTTCATTGGTTTTACTGCTGGTAAATCTCACAGGCTTGTATATAGCTGTAAGAGCTCTCTGAACTGATCATTATGATAGCAAGATTAGAGGGAGTCATATTGGTTATGTAAATAATGGTCAAAGGTCATGTTTTAAAAGGCCACTGTTAAAGCCATGATGGTTATAAACACTTAATTGTCATGTTTTATTTGTACGTGTCGAGGATCACTTGGACCCCGTTTACAGTGCGAGGCTCGGCCGCGGCTCGGCCGCGGCGAGCCCACCTTCATTTCGGTGTAAACGCGCAAAAGGCCCAATGCGGGGCCAAAATTGGCCTCGCATTAGGCCACGATCTGGAGGTGGTCTCGGCCGCGGCCGAGCCGCGGTCGCGCCGGGCCTTTTTCTCAGTGTAAACGCAAACTGGGCTAAATGCGCGGCCAATTTTAGTCTGGTTTCCAAACCCTAGCCTGTACTATTTCGCTATTCAGGATATTAACCACTTCAACGTCGAAAACTAGTATAGTTTAAGGTGGTTTTGTCCTGCAACGGATTTTCTCCTTCGGCAAAGGCCTTTGCCCGAACGGCGACTTTGTCGCCACGGAATTCAGTTGGCAAAGGATCTGAAAACCAGACAATACCAAATTGCGTTTGTTTACAAGTAGAGCGCCACTACGACAAAATATTGAAAGGTTTGAATCAAAAGCGCGGCCGAGCCCGGCAGTGTAAACGGACTAACTTGCGGGGCTCGGCCTCGCAATTGAGGTTGGCCTTGGCCGCGGCAAATGTGATCTGAATAATGTAGGCCCAAAAAGTTCAACTAAGTATATCATTATAACTTCAAGGTGCTATATTACATTCTTTTCTTTGTCGATCACGGATGACCGACATCTGATGACCCCCAGCGTATCACCTAACTCGTCTTCAGTGTGACGAGTTTCATATCTCGTTCTTCTTTTTTTTTCTTTTTCAACAAAAACAAAACACAAGATAAATTAGGTTTTACATCATAAACGAAGAACATTTGCCTTTGCAATTAATAAATGATATCAATAAACATAAGAGCGCATTCTGGCAAAAAAAAAGAAAGATAATAATACAAAGTCATGCTTTAGTTGAAAAAAAAGGAAGAAAGAATAGAGAGGTCCACTAAAAAGCAAAGCTTGTAGATTGTGAACCACTCATAAAATTTATGAATTACTTATTTACAAACACTTGTGACAAATATGATATACGACAGGACGGGACAAAACAGAAGAAACAAAACAACATGACACAACTTGACAGAATAGATGAAAAGTATGGAAGGAAAGAAAGAACAAAGAGAGAATGAGAGAATGCCTACACGCTTAACAAGGGAAATGGAACAGGGGATGGTAGAGAATGTGCTTCATAGAGTTGGTGCTGCATGCAGCTGAGCAAGGATTGTGATGGCTACTTCTTTACGTAATAATGAATTCAGTGAATGAATGATTGGTGGGTGGATGGTGAACCCTGAGGTTAACGAAAGCTATAGCTAAGGAAAAAAAAAACACATATCAGGGAGGATTTATTAAAAAAGATTTCAACTTGCGCTTAAAAGAATACAAAGATGGGGAATACAGCTCAGTGAGTTCCAAAATCTAGGACCGGTGTACATAAATGTATTCTGAGCCAATAAAGTTCTCAGGTGGGGTAAATGAAACTCATTAGATAGTCTAGTGGGATAATCATGAAAAGACTGGTTCCGTGGGAACATTGAATTGAAAATACTGGGAAGTGCATTTACATTGTAATTAAACATAAACTGACCAAGTTGAAAAAATACAAATCTTTAATTTTCAAAATCTTATGTTTAGTAAATAATGGCTCTGTATGGGAACGTGGCGGGACGCCACAAATAATACGAATAACCTTTTTTTTTTTGCAATAAAAGTAATTTATCTAGTAAGTTTTGATGGGCACTACCCCACGCTAGGAGTCCGTAATTAAGATAAGCTAAAATTAGAGAAAAATACAACGTCAACAAAGAGGACAATGGAATATGAAACTTGAGTCTATTAATAATACCAATATTGCGTGAAATTATTGTACTAATGTTTGTAATAATATGCGGCATCCACGAAAGTTTATCATCCACTGTGATACCAAGGAATTTTATATGAGAAACTCGTTCTAACAAAGTGTCATCAAAATCAATACCTGTGCCTAAATCTTCTAAAGAATTACTAAAATCCATATACTTAGTTTTCTGAAGATTAAGAGATAATTTATTAGCTCTTATCCACTGAGTTACTTGTTTTCAATTCGGAATTAACGATGCGTACAAAAGTATCTGGATTTTGGTGAGAAAAGACAATATTTGAATCGTCAGCAAAAAGTATAGATGAGAGTATGTCAGATGATCTGCAAAAGTCATTAATATAAATGATAAAAAGTAAAGGTCCTACAGTGTAAAAAATGCGACATGCGACATGTTTATGAACTAAACACAGTGTTAAAAATATAAACACTTTGTTTAACATCTAAACACCCGGTGTGCATAGCACGTTTAAAGTATTGAGAGTTAAAGTGTTTAGCTTGGAGTGTTTAGTTGGAGTGTTTATTCTGGTCACGCTATGTTAATCTCACTATGTCCATATATATATATATGTAAAAGTGTTGGAAATGGTGTGTAAATTGCAATTTCTAGTTTCCTTTTATCACGAGAAGGTGGAAACTGTTACGACATGAAGATGCACTATGAAATAACTCATGTTTTAGGCCTTTCATTGAAATGCCTAATCAATAAGGAAAAATGATAACCTAAAAATATGTAATACAACTGTAAAAAAATTATATTTTGGTTTTGCATGTACAGTCCTATATTTTAACTGCTAGAAAAAAAAGGGACTTGCCTTTACACTTCTACTGTCAGGGTAAACAGACGCGTTTACATTTAGAACGCCTCGTAAACACGTTCTAAACACCGCACATGTTTAACATAAACACTGTGATACTCGTACTCTACAAGTCAGCAGCCGGCATGCATGTGACATGACGGCCGCGGCCACAACGCACGCAGTGGTGCCCTGTGCGTGCGCTTCTAGCGCACACTCGTGCTATGCATATTATGACCATAATCAATGCACAATTGGCGGGAAAGGAGATGTGCGCGTACGTACCTGTACGGATGGATCTGTCTGATTGGCTGGCTGGTGCTGCCCTAGCAGCAAGCGTAGGCCAAAGAGATTATACCACAAGAGGGCGTAGTCCAGCGGGAAGGCAGCCGCGCGAGGAAGCTGCCATTTCGACTTGTGGGAGTCGCCATTGCACGGATCCTGTACAGTTATTAATCAGTAGATGGCAGCGCACTGTTTAATGCGCTCGACTTGAATATTCGGCGCAGTGACCTTGCGTTGTTTTATTGTGACGTCACAATGGTCATGTTTAAGCGTCATAATGGTGATGATGTTGTTTGATTTTATGGCGTGAGTGAGAATGAACGCGAAACAAACGTCATAATGCTCAAGTACTGTCTAGTCTACATCCAAGTTCCCACTGTTTATTTTGCAAACAACCAAAAGGTCTGGACTCTACCAAATGATTCAAATAATATGATATCATTGTAGAAACTAATATTTAAACAATTAACCACATTGTGATTCTGAAATTAAAATGTGTAATGAAGAATAACATATCATTCCAGATATGATGTGAGAAGATATGACTTGAATGTAGACTTAGATCCAGTGCCAGGAGCCGAGTGTGCGCTCCCTCTTCAATTTTGGACGCTTTATTTGTACGCACGCGTATGGCGACTACTTACTGTATAGGAATAATCTCTTTGGCGTAGGCCTACAGTCGTACGTGCGCATTCGTTCTAGGCTTGGTACACTACACTGTACTTACGACTCGATCGACTGCACTGACTGTTGTACTGCATTAAAGCTAAAGGCCAAGGAGCGGATCTAGCCAAGATGGCGTCGAAGCGATAAAGTTCTAGCCTGGCCGGCCAGCATGAAAGCGGTAAGTCTGCTAAACCTGCTAAGTCGGTGTATAACAACATTTATTGCAAAATTGCCCTCGTTTAATGTAAAACTGTAGTAGGCGTAGAAATAGGCTACGCCCTTAAAGATTTTGCTCGTTTGTCTTAATTTTCTATTTCTAAATCTAACGGTTAACGTTTATAGAACGGGGAACGCTCTAACTGTACCTATAACGTGTTAGTGCTGTTAACGTTACAATAGGCCTACACTCTATAACCGGTACCGTAGTTAAACTACTCGGCCTAGCGGGTAAACTCACTGTATCTTTTACGAAGTTATGAAGTATCTTTCATGTGAATGACGATGGGTTAGTGACTATATTTTGAGTGAAATTCAGTTTTATTCCCTGTAAATTCTTCATAACTCAACAGGTGGTGAAAATTGAATGAAAAGCCCGTTAGGATGTCTTGGAAAGGGATGCCGATGACACCAAAGTGGGTGACGATGATGTCCTGATGACTGTATAAATTCTGCAAGACATTACCTCTGCTGGCAGAGAGCGAGGCATGCTGCAGTCAGCAGAGTAAATCAAGTGGGGATAGTACATCACTGTATACTACCCATGTGGAAAGTGGAAATCAAGTAAGTACTCAAAATTGCAGTGCCAAATCAATGAATATTATGTACTTAAAGGGCATGTGAATGACTTTCTATAAAATGCAGATTTTAGATGCTTTAAGTTCTTCTGCTTGTTTGTCTGTTTTTTTGTTTTGTTTTTGTTTTTGTTTTTGTTTTTATTTGGGGGGGGGGGGGACCTACTCCCGACGCCCGAATCCATTCCATTACCTAAAATAAATATTGAAAATTGATTTATTGCAAATATTGTTGAAAGTGTAAATTACAGATGTGAAAATCTTCACCAAAGAGACAAAGGATACAGTAATAGTCGTAACTCTGCTTGATAATGATGATGAATAAGAAAGAAGCAACAACAACAAAAAAGACTTGAACTATGTCCATAAAATTCAGCAAAGTAAGTAAAAACTGACGCAAGACACTAAGTGCTAATGTGACGAAGGGATTCTGTCATTCCTTTTTAATTTGAACTTGCTTATGGATTCAGTCAACTTCTTTGCTACCCATTCATTTTCAGAATCTATGGGAGCAGTTAAGTCCATTGTATTGCAAAGCCAACTGATTTGTTTTCCTTGTGTAATCATTTCTTTTTACCAGCACCAGTACGTCATGGAAGAATTGATCAGGGATCACGCCAAACCTGTCTGGATTAGAAAGAAAGATGCATGCGCTTACTTCTATACAACCCGTCTAAAAGTGCAAACATCTGAGGATTTCAAGGACATCGCAAGATATACTGATATACAGTATATCTATAGGCCTACATGCCATATGAAGGAAATGAACTATGGATACAATTTTGAATGTTAATAATCTTTTTCCCGCTAGCCATGTGATGTCTCACATCGTCATGATGGACTACAGACCTATTAGGAGGCATCCCACCTGTTAGAGCAACCTTTCTATTGTTTTTTTTTTCTTCACTGACAGTGTGCATGTAAACCTGTATACTAGAATAAAGTAAATCATATGGGGGATGATAGGGTTTTGTATGCGATAGGGCTTCAGTTCTCCGTGTGTGTGTAATATGCGTGTGTGTATTACATATTGACGAACCTCACAAGAAGGTAGGGGGCCTATATAATTCAAAAAGGAATTCAATGCTTATTTGATGAAAATTGGTTTTGAAATGGCAGGGATATCCAAAACAAAGCGATTCTATTGTCCTCTGTGCTTACGATAATGGTCACCTTCTTTCTTATTGCTCATATAGATATGTGTAATTGTCTTTTTTTAACAGCTGGTACGTAAAATTGTAATTTTATCTAATATGTAAAGACACTTGCTCCAAATCGTTTTGCACTATTAAGAAAAACAGTTTTACTCACTTCTTTTTATTCATCAACCAATGTCCTTGTAATTCACTGTTAAGATATTACCCAAGAACTTTGTTCGATTGGCTTTCTGTTATATTCTTGTGCAAAAAGGAATATAGAAATCAAAACAAATCAAATCAAAATATCTGCCATTTCATTTTTTCCCTCAGGTGCTTCCTATACAATCAGCAGATATTGGACGCAAATAAGAGGCAGTAGTTGTATTTGTTCGGAATTCTTTGCAAATTTTCTTGTAGACCTGATAGGAAATGCAGTATTCGGTAATTAATATTTTCTTTCTGAGATATTCTTGAAATCGGTCACATGGAGAGAGGTATTAGAAATGTAGAACAACATATTATGGAGAATAGGGAGGAGTCTTGCAACTGACTGACAAATTGACAAGGGAGGAGTCTTGCAACTGACTGACAAATTGACAAGGGAGGAGTCTTGCTGATCACATTGCGTGTTCATGACAGCCTTGCATACCCTCCCGCCTCCAGTTGCAATGCATTATTTTTTCTTTGTTCATATCCTCTTGTCTTTACCAAAAATTCTGCTGTGTCGAGATTGAAAGTAGCCCTCCATACCATGATTATGTGGAGTATGATGAGACTGATTAGACTCTAATAGACTATTCAAGTATACCCATTGAGTTTGACTTCTTTCTCCAAGGTTCTAGCAAGGTACAGTTGTAGAAGTTTTTTCTCACTTTCCCCTTGAAATCCACAAACATTCTAATACTTCTCTCAAAATAGCAAAAGTGAAAAATCCATACAGTACTGTTAGCCTACATGTACTTTCAGTGATCATCGCAGTAAAAAAGAACAATATCATGTATGTATTTAAGTTCCATTATTGGTACTGATCAGGGAGTGCAGATGTTCACCACAGGCTAAATACAGTGAAAACATTTTTTTTTTCTCTTTATGATGGAGTGCATCATCTATACTCCCTGATCAGTACCAATACGACCGTAGTGTTGTGCATGGTATAATTCGCCGTGAGCCTAATCTGGTTCGGGTACCCAAAGCACTTTGCCAATAATTGATGCAATCTTGGATTTGTTCACAGACTGCAGTTATTTTCCTGGAGGTGTTACACATATGTCAAGCTTCCGAAGCGTTGAGTTGCAATTCACAATCAACAAGTTTATTAGTTTGTTTTACAATACTAAGAATTAGTTCTGAATACAGTAGAAAGACGGCAATTCTTGAAAGTAGGCCAAGAATTACATGTGACTGAAAAGTAATTGTTAAATGCAATATTTTTTTTTCTCCAAAATGAATTGTGTGCCATTTCCTGCATATACAAACTTTACTGTCTGTATAGGAGAGAATTTCATTTACGTCTTCGTGTACAGGCCAGTGACTCCCAGGTATCTTGCATTTAACTCAGTATGGTGTCGTATAGCAAAACATGGCAACATCTAAAGGGGAAATCCAGTCCAGATACAAGTTAGTCTGATAAGAAAGAGTAGAATTTAAGAGTTCATTGGCAAAATTTTGATCGAAATCGGATGTAAAATAATGAAGTTATGACATTTTGAAGTTTCGCTAATTTTTTAGGAAACAGTTCTTGAATGGTTAATATGAATATGCAAATCGATGGCAACGTGGGCATGTCATTCCCTCAAAACTTACTTCATTTAAAGTTTTTCATCCAAACGCAATTATTCCCGAGGCTCAAGTCCTGATATATCGTAACTGATCACTTTCTGAAGTTATTCAACCAGTAATACCATAATGTTTCACATTTCATTAACATAAACATTGAATTTCATCCTTTTTTTTTTGTACACGATCAATGGAAAATTGTGAGGTTATGACATGGTCAACTCACTCATTTGCATATAATATCCACTTTTAACTGCTTTGCGGAAATTAGCAAAACTTCAAAATTTTATAACTTCCTTATTTTTCATCCGATTTCATTCAAATTTTTACTGTTAAACTTGTAAGATTTTACTCTTTTTTATCAGACTATCTTATTTATTGGACTCGATTTCCCCTTTAAAGGATTTTAACTTATCATTCATTAGATATTGCCCAAGCTTTGACTGATGTTTTGATAACTTACATTCAGGGAATTGCCTTTGACTCTTGTAGCCAAAATGTTTGTGAAAGCTAACCTAGGTCTTCCCTGGTATTATGCCATGTAAGTGTGCTGATGATTTGGTACATCACTGGGTAAATTCTATATAATGTTATGCGTTTATCTCATTCCATGCAAAAGTGAAAACAATCCACGTTACATTAATAATTACATGGGAATTAACATGCATGATGAGTAGCATGTCTCATTTAAACACGTAGAAATTAGCATGCACCTTGTATGAATGTATAATGTGTAAACATGTCTCATATAAACACGTGGAAATTACCATGTATGATGTGTAAACATGTCTCATATAAACACTCAGCATGTATAAGGTGTAAACATGTATCATATAAACACTGAAAAAATGCGATGTTTAATATGTAAACATGTCACATGTTTAGTGTATGCAATTTTGTGATCGATCTAAAAATCAGACATGTGTTCTGAGAATAAACACTCAAATGGCAAATAAACATGTCGCAGTGTTTTTAATCTGTCACAGCGAATAAACATGTCGCAGTGTTTACATCGTAAACAGTGCGTCATGTTTATTTTTTGGTTCAGTGTTTAGATCTTAAACATTGTGGGTGATTATGTGACTGTGCGGTGTTTAGTATTTAAACACTGTGAGTGATTATGGTGTAAACGTTTGGTGTTTAGGCTATAAACAGAGCAGGTGTTTAGTTTTTAAACATCAGAACCGTTTAAAACATAAACATGTGTGTGTGATAAACACCTAGGGTGTGCTGAAAATAAACACAGCATGTGTTTAGTTCCTAAACATGTTTAATATATAAACGCGTCGCAGTGTTTTTAAACTGTCACAGAAAAGTGTTTAGTTAGGTGTTTAGAAACTAAACAAATTTTTTTACAGTGTAATAAACTACCCTGTGGGACGCCACATTTAATGAATTCTAAACTCGAGCTGTACTTGTTCAGAGATACATATTGTTTTCGGTTTTGAAGGTAACTCCTGAACCACTCCAAGGCCTTCCCTCGTATTCCATAATGAGACAGTTTAAAAAGTAATATTTCATGATTAATTGTATCGAAGGCCTTGGAGAAGTCCAGGAAAATACCAATAAGATGATAATGATTATCAATAGTGTGCGCAACGTGGTCAATGAACTTTAAAAGAGCATGAATGGTGCTATGTTTCTGACGGAACCCAAATTGAGAATTTGTAAAAACATTATGCAAATTCAGAAAATTAATTGTTCTTGTAAATATCAATTTTTCCAATATTTTATGTAAAGATGAAAGCAAAGAAATAGGTCTATAATTACATATATCAGAATCATCTCCTTTTTTTAATAAAGGGAAAACCTTAGCTATTTTCATAAAAATTAATCAGGAAAAACACCACTTGATAAGGATTTATTGAAAATATATGAAAGTGGGTCAGCAATTGAAGATATAATTCCCTTTAAAATCAAATTACTGATATCGTCATAACTGGCACTTGGCTTGTTATTCATTGCGGTAACAATATCTATTATTTCATATTTTGTTGCTGGAACAAAAAAAAAAAATAGAACTGGAATTGGACTGACCTAAGAATTAAAAAAATGTATATTTGACGGCGGTATTTATTTTTGCCAAATTCTCTCCAATCATTGAAAAATAAGAGTTGAAAATATTCTTCCATCAGTCTTAACTACAACTTCCATATCACTATTCTTTGTCATTATATGCACACCGCCAGTACATACGTATTGTAAACAAACACCAACAAACACTCAAACAAATCCTCATAATGCAAATAAACCACCTCAATACTTTTCCCCCTTGATATTAATTGATTTCATTAAAATCATTCATAGATCAACCCATTCTGGTTGTAACATGAACAAAAACGTTACAAATGCAATTCAAAACACAAACAAATCCGTTTGTCAATTTATACTATAAATAATCTCACTTGAACATTGATAACTCGATTATAGATCAACCCTACTAACAATTATTCCACGAGAAAGTTTTGATATGTATCAAACCTATATCCCTTTAATATATTGGTTTGGATCATGTAACACCTTCTTACTTACAAAGGCATCTACATAAAAAACCACAAATACATTGTACAAATCTAGAATGAAATCAGACATAAAAAACCCTACCAACCCCCCCCCCCCCCACCAACCGAAACAAATCTACATCTATCCTAAATATTAAATCCTACCAAAATCTGTCATACCATTTATAACTATCCTTCTTCAAATCAAATCCCCAACCCACCAACCCCTGATTAACCAAAACCTAAATCATCCAACACCCACATTCACCAACCCACATTCATACACAGACCCACACACATACACACACACGGGTGCTGTTCGTTATTCCGAAGGTTCGTTTCTTCCGAAGGTTCATTTATCCGAAACACACAATTATTCCTTATACCTAGAGGTTCGTTAATCCGAAAATGAAAAAGGGTTCGTTAATCCGAACGTTTGTGGCGTTAGTGCGAAGGTTCGTTGATCCAAAAATGAAATTCGGAATAACGAACCTTCGGAATAAAGAACCTTTGGACTAAAGAGCCTTCAGAATAACGAAATTTTGCAATAACGAAATGTAACCCCCTCCCAACATACACACACACACACACACCCGAACCGATACCACCTTCCTTCCTGATGAAACGACTTCCCAATGCTGATAGGCCCTACATATGACATAATGGACCGTATGCATAAAACAGCATCCGCCCGCACGCAAGCACCACTCCGAATTCATATACAAATCCGTCAAACAAACTCATCAAATTCAAAGCTGCTGATAAAATCAATACAACGTTCCTATGCCAGCAACAGCCCTCCCCACGCGCAGCCAAAACACATACGCTGACATAATAAACACATTCTTCCATCATATAGTATGGCTTTGCTTCGCGAACGAAGATTTAAGGAAGTCCACGTCTGCTGCAGGCTCGAAAGTGACTGATGAGTCCGATGCGGGACAGGCAGGCACGGTTGCAGCGGTTGCACGGGAAAGTCGGTTGGTTGATGTTGGGTGTTGGGTTTTTCCTCTGTTGTCTTTTTCTGTTGAGTCGGGCCCTGCGATCATCCTCGAAGGCGGCTGTTGCTCGTCGAACAGTAAGGCGCCAAGATATGCGATCAGAGGCGATAGCAGCCCACCGTCGGTGATCGATGTTGCAGGTGCTCAAGGTTTTTTTCAAGCAGTCCTTGTATCTCTTCCTGGGTCCACCTCTGTCTCGGTGTCCAGAAGAGAGCTCACCGTACAGCATGACCTTCGGAAGGCGATGGTCGTCCATTCTCGAGACATGACCAGCCCAGCGCAGTTGAGTTTTCATCAGTGTGGCTTCGATGCTAGTAGTCTCTGCCAGCTCAAGAAATTTGATGTTGGTGATAAAGTCATTCCAGTGGATGTTTAGGATGAAGCGGAGACATCGCTGTTGGAAGCGCTCAAGAAGGCGTAGGTGATGCCGGTAGAGGGCCCATGACTCGGATCCGTACAGGAGAGTTGGTAAGACAACGGCTCTGTACACGCTGATCTTTGTCTGCTTTTTCAGGTGGTTGTTTTTCCAGACTCTGTCGTGCAGTCTACCAAAGGCGCTGCTTGCCTTAGCAAGTCTGTTGTCAATTTCTTTGTCGACTCTTGCGTTTGATGTGATGGTGCTGCCGAGATAAGTAAATTGATCAACTGTTTTGAGTTCTGTTTGCCCTATGGTGATGTGGGGGGACTGGTAATCCTGTCGAGGAGCCGGCTGATGAAGAACCTCGGTTTTCTTCAGGCTTACTTCAAGGCCAAATGCTTTAGCAGTAACTGCGAAGCAGGACGTTAAGCGCTGGAGAGCAGACTCTGAATGAGCAACAAGAGCGGCATCATCTGCGAAGAGTAGCTCACGGACGAGTAGCTCATGCGTCTTGGTGTGAGCTTGCAGACGTCTCAGATTAAATAGACTGCCATCTGTGCGGTACCGGATGTAAACAGCATCTTCGTTATTGAACTCTTCCATGGCTTGTTTGAGCATCATACTGAAGAAGATGGTAAACAGGGTCGGTGCAAGAACACAACCTTGCTTTACACCGTTGTCAATTGGGAAGGGTTCGGAGAAATCACTGTTATACCTAACCCGGCCTTGCTGGTTTTCATGCAGTTGGATGATCATATTGAGGAACTTCGGGGGACAACCAAGGCGCTCCAGAATTTGCCAGAGTCCTTTCCTACTCACTGTGTCAAAGGCTTTGGTTAGGTCAACAAAGGTAATGTAAAGTCCCTTGTTTTGTTCCTTGCACTTTTCCTGAAGCTGTCTGAGGGCAAAGACCATGTCAACAGTTTCTCTGTTTGCGCGAAAACCACACTGATATTCTGGGAGAACACTTTCTGCGACACTAGGCGTTAGTCTATTGAGAAGAATTCGAGCAAGGATTTTTCCCGCAATGGAAAGCAGCGTGATTCCTCTGTAGTTGGTGCACTCTGATTTCTCTCCTCTGTTTTTGTACAGGGTGATGATAATTGCATCCCGAAGATCTTGAGGTAGTTGGCCTTGGTTCCAGCAAAGCGTGAAGAACTCGTGAAGCTTGATGTGTAGGGCTTTTCCACCAGCCTTCCATACCTCTGGGGGAATTCCATCCACACCTGCTGCTTTGCCGATTTTCATTTGTTCAATCGCTTTAAGTGTTTCCTCGAGGGTAGAGAGTTCATCCAGCTCAGGTTTAAAGAGCTGTTGGGGAATCTGGAGCAGGGCAGATTCTTGTACTATGCGGTTGGCACTGAAGAGCGACTGAAAGTGCTCTGACCATCGGGTGAGGATGGAGGTCTTGTCGTTGAGGAGAACTTCGCCGTCTGCGCTACGAAGAGGACTTTGAACTTGGTGTGAGGGACCATAGACACTCTTCAGTGCCTCATAAAAACCCTTCAGGTCGCCAGTGTCGGCACAAAGTTGAGTTTGTTTGGCAAGGTTTGTCCACCACTCATTCTTGATCTCTCGAAGTTTGCGCTGGAGGTGACTGCATGCAAGACGGAAGGCACTTTTTTTCACTGGACAGGATGGATTCGTGAGATGAGCCTGATGGGCAGATCGCTTCTTAGCAAGTAGCTTTTTGATCTCCTGATTGCTTTCGTCAAACCAATCCTTGTTCTTCCTGGAGGAGAGTCCCAAAACCTCTTTGGAGGATTGTTGTATGGCTGATTTCATCCTAGCCCAAAAGACTTCAGGAGAAATGTCCTTGAATTGGTTTTCATCTTCAAGCCTTGTTTGGAGATTCGTCTGAAAATTACATCTCACTTCAGCTGACTGCAGGTAAGCAACATTGAATTTCTTCTGATGGGCCCCTCTGCATTTCAGCTTAGGCTTGAAATGAAGGTTTAACTTGCAGCGAACAAGCCGATGATCAGTGTGGCATTCAGCACTGGGCATAACTCTGGTGTGAAACACGTCACGTTGGTCTCTCCTGCGAACCAGAATGTAGTCCAATAGATGCCAGTGCTTGGACCGGGGGTGCATCCAGGTAGTCTTTAAACTGTCCCTCTGCTGGAAAAGGGTGTTTGTGATGACTAGTTGTTGTTCTGTGCAGAACTCCAGCAGGAGGCGTCCGTTGTCGTTGCACTTTCCGACGCCATGTTTACCAAGGATTCCTGACCAGGTTTCTGAGTCTTTCCCAACGCGAGCGTTGAAGTCACCAAGGATGACAACCTTGTCGTCTTCCCGAACTTGTTGGGAGAAGGTGCGCAAATCAGTGTAGAACTTATCCTTTTCGGCTGGTTCCGCCTGAAGGGTTGGGGCATAGACACTGAACAGAGTGATATATTGACCGTTGCGAAGGGAGAGACGCATGGACATAATCCGGTCAGAGTGGCCTGTAGGAAGGTTTTCGAGCCTGGAGGCGATGCAATTCTTGACCATAAAACCAACTCCTGATAGACGTCGTTCACACCGAGGTTTCCCAGACCAGTAGAGTGTGTAGCCCGCACCATGTTCTTGGAGATTACCTTCATCTGCAAGGCGGACTTCGCTGAGAGCAGCTATGTCTATGTCAAGTCTGGAGAGCTCATGAGCGATGAGGGCGGACCGCCGTTCAGGTCTGTGGCCGTCCGTGTCCAACATTGTTCTAACGTTCCAACATGCTAACTTCAGTTTGTGTACACCTTTTGAAGGAGTTGTGACCTTTTTGTTCTGTTTTGTTCGACCGCTTGGAAGATGCCCGTTGGCCGCGGTTAACCAACTAGGTCAGAGGAGACGAGCTTTGGTTAGGCCACCTTTTCTAGGCCCCTCTCCATGCGGAGCAAGCAGTGCTATCCCTAAAAAGGGCTGCTTGGTCGTTCAAGGTGCTGCCGAATGATGCTGTCGTCTCCAGGTCAGCATTAAGCGACCAATATCCTGAACCGCCTGCATGTAGGATTGGAGCTGCGGCTGCCAGTGACATCTTTCACCTGCCGTTTTCGCCCCTTTCCCATCGCTGCAGGACTTTAAGGGGGAGGAGGACGTGGACATGTCCTCGGGCCTGCGCAAAGGAGCTTTTAAGTGGAGTGCAGTGTGCGCAGTACTGACCCCACTCTTTACACCCAAGGTTCGTGTGCTGTAGCCAAGCAAGCTAGGACGTAGCAGCGAGGTTCTTGAGTCGTAGGTTTTACATCGGAGTGTCCTTCTCGTATGCAGGTTGCTTAACTGGGCTGAAGAGGCCTGCCTCCCCTGATATATGGATTATAGCTGTAACTTTCGACCGCTGTCCACAGAATATGGAGTGGCGCGCCCTGAAGAGTCTAACAACTATTGGTCGTTGAATCCGACTTGGTCTCTTTCACTATGGCCGTTGGCTGCCTGGCAGCTCATCCGCCCATAATTAACCAAGCAGATAATTAACCAAGCAAAGATAGAAAATAATAGAGAGGAGGATAAAAGTCAAAAGAATAACATTTTCATTTGGCACCGTATAAACTTTACTCAGTGACGATTTTATACTTGTACAGTATAATACATTTGATTTTGTATTACACTTCACAGCTTGTATTTCTTACAAAATGTTTAATAATATCAGTAGACAGATGTATGCCTTGTACTGCCACACTTAAAATTATTGCTAAGAACAAAGTTTGTACTACGTAATACGTACCGTACCAGATGAGGAGCAACTTATTATGTGTGTGATGTCATGAGCGTAAGCAATACAGGGCGCCTGCTAATCAGCGTTTATTTCTAATTGAGGAGATCTATGATAAGATGTCACAATAGATTGCATTCATTACGTAGAAATTTGTGCATCTCTATTCAACGTATTTTAATTTATTTCCTACTTAATATCGTTGAACGCAACGTTCAAAGTACTTATCCAATAAATAACTGAACAGAAACGAGTTAGAACCCGGACAGAAAAAGAAGACAAAATAAGAGAGTGAAAGGAATAGAAGAAGTAAGAGTTAACCTGTCTACTCCTGTACCGCAGTACAGGGTTACGCCTTTCCCGTCAACAAGAGGGTGAAAAACCCTCCCGTTGACACCGGTGAAGTCTGGGGGCGGGCGCCTTTACCCTACCTACCCACATATAACTAGCCTAGCAGACAGGAAACTCGTCGAAAAGAGGAAGATATAGAACTAGGAAGACTGCAGCGTTAACCTTGGACACCGTACATTATACTCAATCATTTAATCTTTGTTTAATGCATCTATATATATTATTTTGTATATAATGATGTATAACTTAAACCAAGATTATTTATTTCAAGTATTCATCCATGCTTTATAATACATGTATAAATAAATAAACGGATGTATATTGTATGCAATAAAAATTCTTTGTTAGATAAAGAAAAAAAAAACAAACACACTAAACCTAAAGTTGAATTGAAAAAGGTAAGGCAGAAATGTTGGTAAGGAGCGAGACAGCTTACAGGAAGCCCGTTACCAGTGGAGGCGGTTTGCGTGATGAGTTACCATGCTAACCAAATTTGAAATGATTTCTAGTACAGTACATGATGCGTTTAGAGGAAGTGCACTTGACGTCATAATCACAAGCAGTACTACAGGCGCCTGCTAACCAGCGCCTAGCTGCATGTACGCGGTACTAGTACAGTGACGTCATAGTAGGTTGAAATCCTCGCGTGGGATGATTTGCGCGTCTATTTTGCGTATTTTTGTTTATACTTGTTATTGTTGGACGCTAAGTTTATTATATTTCTTCGACAAAAACGGCCAGAAACAAATAAAAAACCCGGAAAAACTCAAAAACACTTAAGTTACGTACTACATACCAGACATCAGCGGAATCAGCGTGATGAATGCAATCTAGGTATATGAAAAAGTTTTTCTGATGAGGTGAAGAGGCGCTGAAAGCAGAGCATAAGATGGAGCTCCGCTCCGGCACGTCCGTCCTCCAGCACGTCCGTCCGTTTCTTCCATCATATACACTAACATCAAAGACGCTTAACTAATAAGACACGAAAGTGCGCGCTAATCCTGTACAAAACAAATGGACAGCGCGCGGTCTTCAAGCGTCGTTATACGCACATCACCTGAGACGCGCTGCCTTGACGCTTGATAAACAACAGCAGCGGCTTCAGGGACAGCGCGTCTCAGGTGATGTGTGTCTTTGCCTGAGACGCGCTGTCTACATCACCTGAGACGCGCTGTCTTTGAAGATGTTGTTGTTTATCAAGCGTTTTGATTGTGAGATCATGTTGTTGCCAAATTTTTACCTCCACGAAATAACCCTTATTACTCTAAAATCTCGTTCTTCAAAATAATCCCCTTAATCGAAAAAAAGCTACGACTATAATTTTTAGATCTTTTTCAGATAATAAAGATACCACTACCTTTGGAAATGAATGATGTTCCTAGGTGTACTGAGTTTGCACTTAGCTCTCTTTTGTATCGTCATGTAGGGTAGCCATTTTGCGTCCATTGTTATCGCGCGCCTTCATATCTTATATCTCTACTATCTTTGACTAACATATACACACTCACACGCACACACACACACACACACGCGCGCGCACAAACAGACACTAAATTATCATGTGTGCGCGTACATACAAACTTCCTTGAAACCTCACCATGACTGTTTACATGGCATGTTTGCATGGATGTAGCCATGTAAGTTATGTATTGGTATTTCAATGACTATGTCAAGAGCGATATTACCAAGCAAAATGTGCTTCGAGGGCGGGCGACAATCCTTGCCGCCAGCCCTCATCAAAGATTGTCGCCAGACGACAATCTTTGACGGGGCGACAATCCTTGACGGGGCGACAATCCTTGTCCCAACATACGTGGCTTTAGTGCAAGACAACGCCGATAGATCGCAAAAATACAGCCTGAAAACAAAGCAAACGTTGTTCATGTTACTAATCTGCTTGGAATTTCGGGCATGAAATGTTTTCAATACCTCTATAGACGACATATGCTTATTGGTTAATAAAACGATTCAGATAAGTTCGCAATGGTACTGAAAAGACTGATTCTCAAGCAAAGGCAAGAAGATTAAGGCTTATGTTCCGAGTACATAGAATGCGGGGAAATATACATCATTTTGTTCATTCCATTTATTTCCAAATTCTCATCAAAAACAAAGAACAAAGTGAAAATAATAACATTGCATTAGGAAACGGTATACATGTACCAGAAAAAAAAAACACAATGAAGAGAAAGAGAAAAAAGAAGAAAAAAAGAAATTCTAAGAGAGAAAATGGAAAAGCCAGCAAAGGCCATGGGCCTTTCTACGTTTGGACTCCCACTTGAGATTTTATGTACATTATAGATACTCTTAAAAAGAGGAAAAACAAGAACACCCCCCCCCCCAAAAAAAAAGGCAAACTATGAGCGAAAAATATGTAGAAGAGGCAAGGGAAGGTCATAATTTCATTTCATAAGGCACAGAATTCCAAACATGTACTGCTTGGTATTCAACAGACCTTTGCGATGTAATCTATAAGAAGAGGTGACTATAGGTCATCAGTTTGTCTAATGTTATATAAATGAATATCTCTCGTATACTTGAACATAATTATCAAAGACTGAGGGTAATAGATTGTGAGTACACATATACGTAAATGAGGCGGTTTGTAATTTACATATGTCAAATGCTGGAGCTTTTTCAACAGAGGTTGGGAAGGTGCGAAAGGGTGAGAATTTGTTATTGCACGGAATTACCTTTTCTGGAGTGTGAACACACGATTCAAAAGGGATTTGGCACATTAACATTGGCCCCTAGCCTGATCATTGAACAATAAGGGAGTTCACGATTGTGATTTGCGCATGTGCAGAACAAAGGTCAAATAAGAATGTCTTTGTTTTTGCCACTGACTTTAAAACGTAAAGAAATCTCGAGCAACTATCACTATGAGAATCTGAATTATGTCAGTACAGTGTATGTGTTTCAGACTAAATTAGAACGTACAGGTGTAAGTCATTCATCAACACTGTTTAGCAAAATCTCTCCATGCATTTTCTCAACATTGATAATACAAGATGTCATGCTTTAAGAAGGAATTCTTGATCACAACACATGTCCATGTTATTTCAAAGTCTGTGGTGTAGGGGTCAAATGAGACATGCACTAACCATGAACTCCCTTAGTGTTAAATGCGGCAATATAGTGGCATTGTGAATATATGATGAAATCCTTAACGATAACAAATGTTTTATCTTATATATTACACCTATCGGACAATATATTTTATGTAGAATATCATATGAAGCGCCCTATTAAGATGTTCATCTAACATAACACCAAAATCCTAATCAGTATGCTGTATAACTGGATAGTTGGAACACCAATACAATTTGCACAGGGTTATGTGTCTACTGGCTCAGAACCAAAGAGCGTATAGTTCCTACGCTCTTTGCTCGGATCCGAACTTCACAAATCCACTCCCTAGGCCTGTAATCACAACATGACGTGAGCATGCTCAGAGTCCAACTGATGGCAAACTTTATACAAAACACAACGTGATTCAGGCGCGGTGGAGCACCCCAATTTGCATCTCATTATCGCCCCGTTCTATTTAAATTTCCAACGGGCATCCACGGCTGCCCGAAACTGTGTGCATGAAAAAGTCAAATCTTTACCTTCTCCTTGTGCCGCTATGCGTGCCGCTAGTAAACTCAAACTTCCCACACTATCTAAGTTTTTAAAAACCTTCCTTTTGATGAAGAAATTATGAAATTTGCTGTACTAGAACTTGAGATATTAAAGCGTTTTGAAAATCACCTCTCGCAAAACATGCTCTCTGTTTTTTTACGACTGGACTATGGCCGGGCTCCAATGTGTGCGAAATTGTCAACATAAGTTCATCAGGCCTCAATCCATATATGGTGAAAGTTTTCGCTTGATTCCACCTGTACTTTTTGAGAAATCAACTTGTTTCTACAGGGTTTGGAATAGAAAATTGTAGTGAGCGAAACAATTGAAAATGACGTCATTTCTTTTCCCGTAATATTGGGCATGCGTGGTACGTGAGATCAGGGAGGTGGAAAGAGATTCAGGATTTCGTGCTCATTGTTGGTTTGCATGTGACGCAGTCAATTTGCTGAGTGTCGCACGGCGGTGACTGCTGAGCTGCTGCCGCGCACGCTGCATGCAGCAATGCGTTGTGTGTGCTGTGACATGCAACGCTACAGCAGGGAGGTGAGACTCACCGCCCTGGCTACAGTGACGCGATTATATATACATGGGACCGACCTGTACGCTTTGCGTTCGTGTCATTTTTGACACCACCATCTGGTTTTTTTCTGACACAACCATGGCCGGGAATATTACGGTATGAAATTTAAAATGCAAGCAGATAAATAAATTTCGGTGTACTTTGTTGGAATGGCGCTTTGGTTCCGTAATCCCACGTCGTGAATTTTAGGATGATTTTCGAGGCATATTTTTGGTAATTTTGCTCGCCAGGTTTTCGCTAAAATTTCACATTTTATCATTGTCAAATCCTTTAATATGTTATATGTGCATATTCGGACATGTTTTCAAATTCAAACTAACTCTATTTTAATCCGAAAATAGGTTTCCTTAAATTGTTATTAGCTTGAGAAGTTGTTTACTTTTTCTCAACTACGCGAGTACATGTTGTTTACTTTATGCAAATGAGGCTCGGCTGCCGATGGATTTCTGCAAGATAATTGGGGTGCTCCACCGCGCCTGGATTCATGTGCTACAAAAGAGAGATCGTATCATTCACACCATTTTTACCTCAAAATGTGCATTGAAATGAGTGCAGCCTCCCGTGAAACAACAATGTCAAGGTATGTTGAGCGCCCCATGGATGCACAATGAACTGGGACTTCTGCGCAGAGCAAACGGGCGACCCGCCATTTTGCACCCTTTGGGTATCAGAAGCAGTGCGTTTCGGCATTTCGGTATTATACCCATACACCAAAACCCGTATGTCTTGAAAGCGTTACCTGCATGGGGAGTGTTAGGCTTTCGCCCCTCCCATGACTAAACTTTATGTGATGTTTTTGGGTCTAATTGTTGGACACTACTACAATCGTTTTGTGTTGATTTACTTGTCTCAGTTTTGGACTACACGTAGCTGCGATGGATGGAAAATACGTCATCGTTTTGCTTTTATCACGTTTAACACTCATTGCTTCTGTTTTGCGTGGCCCTGCAGCAGCAAAAGGTTAGTGTAACTTTATATTCATGTGCCACCATTACTATTAGCCCTGCCTTGCCGTGTCACCCCACCCCCCCCCCCAAAAAAGAAGCAAAAATAATGTTTCACTTTTTAGAAATAAACACACAAACAATGAAATGATATCCTGATATTTTCAGATCTTCAGTTATAGGATTATTATATTCACACATGAAAATGTAAGGCAGTCATTGCGTAATCTCTTTGGATATAGAGTTCTTGACTTGTTAAATGAAAATTCCACTGATACATATTTTGTGTCTTTCCTCACTGTAGAGGGGGAGTGCTAATAAAACAGGGATATGTAGCAGTGGTAAAGGAGGTACAAATGAAGAGTTTGTTTGCAAAAACCGATAAGTCCATATTTGTCAAATGGAGATATTTGCGATTAAAGGTCAAGAAAAATAAAGAGAATAATAAGAAAATGTTTGCTTCTTTTGACCATAACTTAAGAAATATACCTGTATAGGTAGTGAGCAATAATCATTTAAAAGGTATTATTTTGTACTTTATGACAGAGATCGTACATCAAAATCTTCAAAAATGGACTTATCGGTTTTTGCAAACAAACCCTTCAAATAGATTTGAGTGTCTAATAGGTAACGTGTATGTAGTTCAGTGCCAATCAGTACCAATCGGAACCTCGTTTTAAAGATTTTCTTAGCACACGTTCTGAAGTGTGCGTGACACTATTCAGGAGCGGATCCAGCGATTTCGTAAAGGAGGTGGGGGACACCTTTTCAAAATTAAAGGATGTGGGCGCACGCATCCCCATCTTTTTTCTTCTTTTTTCTTTTGTTTAACAACAAATAGAAAATAAAGGGGGCCCACCCGGTATGCTCCCCCCCCCCCGATCCACCACTGCTATCAATAAGATTCATAAGAGAAATAAATTGCCACATTGAATGACTTTACACTGAAATCCTCGTTTGGCTCACCCACATGGTCTAATCCTATTTCGTCTACAGCCAATCTAAAGACGTCTAATAATCATTTGGTGTCGTTGCGACGTGGCCGAATAACCATTTCAACTAATTATGAGCAAATCTATACCGATTTCACCTAATACGGTGTCTATTATCGAGTAGTCAGCTTAAAAAAAAAATGTTGTTCTACCTGCTATTACGACCGATGCTCAATTTGTTTCATGACTATTTTAGTATAACGCTGACTTTGTCCCTTATCAATTTTGTGTAATTTAGTTGTTTGTCACCTACCATTCACACCGATTCCTAGTATTTGTGTAATGTTGCCAGGCATATCAGCTGTAATGTTCTTATCACAGACATGTAAATATTATTGTTTGGGGAGAAAAGAATATGATACGATTGGAGGAGGGGGTCGATGCTCTTCTAACGTGTTTTTACATCAGTCATCAGCACAATTAAGAAAAACCAAAGAGACGAACAACGCTGAAAAGAAACAGTTATGCAAAAAAAAAAAAAAGTGCGCTTCAAATGGGTCTATTCAACTTAGGCATATGTCACACATCCCCGTCATTTACCATTCAAATTCATCCATCGAACTCGCAGCACAAATAGCAGCAGACGAAATTACGTCTGCCAAATCTTCTAACAAATTCATCTCATATTTATTCTTTCATTATTTCTACGTTATTTCATTTTTACTGTAACCGTTCCCCCCTTTTTCACATTTAGGAGTAACAAAAATGAGCGTAAACGGCGGGGAAGGAGTGGTGGCTTGTACAATCATCCCCCATGAAATCTGAAAAATTGATGAAGAAATGTAATAAATTTTTATAAATCTGTCATAGAGCACGACGTTTGATCACACGCCCGCCTAGAGTATAGGAGATCTTCGAATAATTGTTAGACTTTTACATTACTTTTTGAACAACTATAAATTAGCTATATTACGAAGTGCAGAGTTTCAGAATTTATAGTGATTGAGATGAGGAGTAAGATTTTTTTTTTATGTATAACAAAATGTAATTAACAAGGATGATGACATGGCAGCTCAACATAAGAATGGATGAGTATGGAGCTCAAAGAAGGACAAAAGAAGAAGGAATACATATAGATTCTACGAAGGAGAACTTTTTAAGCAAGCGGTATCGTAATTGAATTAGAATGCTTATACATTTTTGAAATATGTCATTATTACTGTTCAGTGTAATTTGTTTCAGATTTTTCAGAGTATTGGTTTCTCTGCTAAAGGATCACATTAAATTCCAAAAAAAAAAAAAATCTATAAACGGAACTGTCGATCCGTTACATGCACGTCATACACCATGTACACGATGTGGAATTATGGAAATCGTCTGGCATGCCCCTTTAGGCAGAGCTTAACAGTATTTTATCATTTGGGATTTGTAGAAGTCTTGGTACCAAAGCCAGATTTTGGGCCTTAACTTGTTTTACCGTCCACCAACTTTTTTTTTCTTCTATGGTTTAACATTATTTCGGGGGTGCTGAATCCGAATATGGATGATGCAACTCTTCCATCCTTGATAATATTCCCATATTATTTCCTTCTAAATGGTGAAAAATTGAAAATTATTGATAGTTCTGCCCTATTTTCAAGCCCGGCGATACGGTACAATTTACTCAGCAAAAAGGGGCGTTCAAGCTTTTGAATTCGAAACGGTCATCGAAGCACTGTGCGGAGTGAAGGACGAAAAAAAAAAAATCGAAGTTCACTTCCTCGTTTTTCCCTTATTTTATCACCAAATCTCTTGAAACCTTACGCATATCATGACTTGTATCTAATATGAATATGTCATCCTTCATATGAATTTTGGGCGAAAATGCGGATGTATCTTTCGAGATATTTGTACTTTTCTATTCAAGTTGCTCGTGGGAAATGGTTACGATTATTACAGCATGAATATGCATTTGTTTAACATATTGCTAATCTGCATACGAAGGCTCACTACCTGGGAAGTTTTGTGGTTAGCAAGTAGCTACGTGACAATGAGAACAGAAGGACAACCAAAATTGAGAGAAAATACTGGACATGCACAATTAGATCATCCTGAGCATGCGTTCTGTACTGGTCACCGCACGCTTACCAAATACAGTATGCGGTGTCAGGTTTGGCGCACGGCGACAGGGTTCGGTTTCGGTCCACAGGGTAGTGAGTGGGTGAGAGATTAATAGCCTTTGGACACGGCCTCCTTTGCCTTGAATGTAGACTAAGCATGCCCTGCTCGAGCTGCTAATAAGCAGCTGCTCTTACTAGCATGCAGTCTAGGCTATCCCGGATGTAATCGTTGTTGTATCGCGATTTAGATCTCAATTTAGTCTCAATTCAGACACAAAAGGGATACACGTACAGACAGACTGGGCTACGAAAAGGCTAGTGAGAGATGAACCCTGCAATGTGCTTAAACTGTTACAGAAACCGAAACATCGGACTGCCTAACGCTTACACTATGAATTTTACGTGGGTCCCAAGATAAAGACAGTGGTCTCGGCTTTTTGTCCCGACATAACCGTGCGACAAATATTACAGAAAATATGTTTGGAACGCAGCATGGATAACTACCGCAAGTTATATAAAGAAGTTTTTTTGGGGGGGCAATTTTCGACTTTATTTTCACAGTTTATCCTCAATAAAACCCCACAAAACTAACATTGCTAGTTAGAGAATAATATAATTATTTTCTCCTTCAATTTGCTGGCTTTCATTTGATGGCTTATGAGGCGAGATATTGCGATTGTTCTGCAACACTACCCCAGCGGTTTTGCGTAAATAGGCTGTTTACCTTATGCAAATGAGGCTTCGATAGGAGGTCATATGCTTTGGTCGAGTTAATTGCACCATATTACTATAGCCGAGCCTTAAGGGTTTTGAGATACTGTAAATGGAAGGAGTATTCCCATCCAACACTCCCCCGTCAATATCATGATATTAATATCACTTTTCATTGCCCTGACTTTTTGTATAAAACAATCAGGTATTTAACCAAACGGTGTATCAGATCTCCCATTTTTAGCCTGAAAATGAAAAAAAAAAAAAAAATCACCTTCACTTCCTCGGTACGGATCTACGCAGGTGGGAGTACGTCTTCCCCATCCCTCCTAAAAGACGAATAATAATAGCGATACAAATTTAATTGTGACAACATAAATTCTGCATTGTCAACATTACGAATGAAAAAGAAAGAATTTCGTCTTTAATAAAAGGGATACGGAAAAGTCAAACACATCAAACAGAAGGAAACAGCGCACACCATACCCTTCCCCTCACAAAACCCCATGTGTCCTGTGAAACCGCTCACATTTTCACTCTCTCAAATACTTGAATCACAAAGAGACAGTGCTGATACTGCCGGAAAAGCATTAGTTATGGGTGTGTAAGCTGATACAAAGAAACCCAATAACAGACAAACATACAAACAACACAAAAATACACAGACACAAGCACGCATACACATACACAAACACACCCTAATCACAATACATGCATACGAAGACATCATAATGTATTGTACTGTCACGCAATAGAGAACGGTGATCCACGATTTCCAGGCACATAGATATTATGATTAAAGGTCATTTGACTTAAACTGAATTTAAGCCAAATCTAATCAATTTAGAAAAATAGAAGATTCAACCTTTTTTGCCGTTTTTCGTGTTTTTTTCATACAGAAGATGGAATATTCCTATACTGATCCAAATACCGGAAAAAAGTGAAATAGTGCCGACTTAGATTTTTTTTTTTTTTTTTACCACCATATATAAGAAACAGCTACCATCTATTTAATTTGTTTGAAGAGAACTAAGAAAAATATAAATGTGTTTACCCATGTTTAAAGTATCCCTTTTTTCCCCTTTTTTTTTAAAGTATTCCTTTTTAATGACCTACCAGGTTTATAGCAAATGTCAATAATTGAATTCAACCTGTATTAGTTAAGGCGCAGGGACCCAGAAAAAATGATTTCGTTCAACCCACCACGCAGAAAAGGTTTGAATGCATGGGGTGGTCGGTTGGACCCTCTGGAACACCCCTAGGTAGTATGTGATTCCAAATTGTGGTATCAATAAAATTTTACAGGCCACTTTAGTTGCGACAAGACCTTATTGTTCGAAAAAGAGTCTGCGCGCGCCAAGACTACTACACTCACAACTAGCACTGCTACAGGCGCCAGTGCCAGTGAAGCGCGTAGTAATCTTAAAGGTAGATAGTCCCGGTAGTGTAGAGGGCGCTGTTGATGATACTGCCGATCACCGAAGTTTAGCTGTCATCAAGAGTAAAGTGCGTAGGTGTTGCTAAGTAACGTTGCCTTTGTTGTCTTCTCTGCGCATCGCGCAGTCTGTAGTAATGCCAGGGTGCGTGCATATGTGCTTGTTATTATGACATCACAGAAGAAGTTTGCTAAAGCTGTCATCCCCCTCAGCCGAATCATGAGCCGAACTGTGATCTGACCACTGACTACAGTGAATCGGACTTCGGACTCGGGGAAGTGGGCCAAAGCGTAACAGTCAGACCGCAACACCCTGAAAAGCCTTCTCATTTATCGTACGCGTATGCATGGACCTTGCGGACATGAATACGTAATGAGCTGGAAGACCATATTTTTAGAGTCCCTGTAAATCTAAACGACATTACCAATCTTCCTGATTAATACATTGATAAAAAGCTGAAAAGTTGTACTTTGATGAAATCCGACTACTTGAAAGGTTGTGACATATAAAATATGCTGAACAAGGAAATTATAAAACATAAAATTTGCATATTTTTCATTTTTCTTAGGGGGTACATTAGAACAATGAAATAAACGTGGACCAAAATCGAAGAGGTATGAAATGAAAGAGGAAATATCATACTATGGAAATATGATGACTTCATGTGGACTGATTATTGGAACGGGTCAGGTGATCGAATAAATCATTGCGTTGTACAGTTAATTTTTGACGAGATTTCAGTTTGCAGCGAATACGCGTTTCTGATTGGTTAATTCCCTCTGAGTGGAGAGTTGAAACAGTTGGTCAGCGCGGAAGGACAGTAAACGTGTGCTGTACATACAGTAATACTCTGTGTGTAGATAAAAGTGTAGGACCCTATGAGTGTGTGTGTGCGCGCGCGCACGATGTATGTATACGCGCTCGGGCTAAGATCTCCACGTCAACAACAAGAACAACACTCTACACTCTGATCGACAGCTCAACTTTGGCTTGGACTTTATTTACTCAGCTAGCAGTAACTGTTGCATTAATGAATGGCTCATTATTAATCAATAATAAAAGATCTAAAACTTATTGTGCACACATAGTTCTTTGGGGATCTCTATTGTGAATTACAATAATTATTCCATCTAATTCCACTGTATACATCGCTGAGTAATTTAACTAATGATACCCTGAGAGCACACGTCATGATCATGCATGTATCTCAAATTGCCACTCCACGATTTTCACTCGACGAGACTTTCAATTTTTATAGTTTTCTAAGCGAGGGACCAATTCAGTTCTTACTGTGCTATTATAACAAGAATCTCTAGAACGTTGGATATCAGTAATGAGTTGATTCAACTTTGGAACGGGTCGGGTGATCAATAAATAGACAGCCTTGTCATAATATGTTCTAGGATCGTTTTAGAAAATGTCAGTAGGATGCGGTGATAAGAATAACGGTATCATAAGCTCATTTCACATGATATAAGCATTAAAAGGTCTGATTAATATCAAATATTCACAAATCATGTCAATTAGTCACGGAGAGTAGATCTTCATGTCGTCAATAAATGAATCTCGTAGACCATGCACTTTGTCTCTGAATTATCTCGCAAGATCTCGGGTGTTGAGAAGGACATGCGCAAAAACCTGCGCGTACGATAAATTTTTGATTTGAGCTCATTAACAGCAGCGTTGCGGTCTGACTGGTAAGCGCTAAAGAGGAGTCAATAGCGTAGGTCTCTATAGGAAACTTGCGCCGTGCGCCCGCGTACGCATTTGACTAAAACACCGGGGGTGGTATTCTGTAAGGATCCTAGGACAGCTCTCGCTCCTAAATACGCGATTGGTATTCTGTAACACCGCGCGTAGGAGGAGAAATAGGATAGTGACGTCAGGGATCCTTATTTCTCTCCCAGCTTAGGATAGGGGCGTAACTTGATATGTTAATTAGATATAATTAGATGTTAATGAGATCTTAAGATAAGTGGTATTCTGTAAGCACAGGTAGGATCAAGTTTAGGAGCAAAAATAAGGATAGCCATTAGGCAATCTTTCTCTGGTGATTATGCCGGGCTATTGCGAATATAGGCCTACTGACGACCCACTGTCTCTTATTTTGTATATTCATGAACAAGAAAATAAATACATGAATCGTATAACAGAGTTATCTGTTCCTCTCATACTGAGGATTCAAAAACTGCAGTCTATAATGTTCGATACAATTGTTATTTTTTATCTAGCTGGTATGTGTTTATTTGTTTCTTGTTCGCCATTTTCAATTCAATTCACACTTCATTTTATTCGGCACAAAATAAATGAAAAGTACATTATGTACACAATAACAACAAAAGCTATTATTATAATTATAATTAATATTGTAATAATGATAATTATTATCATTATTAATATTATCATTGTTATTATTATCATTATTATTATCATTATCATTATTATGGTTGTTATTATTACTATTATTATTATTATTATTATTATTGTCATTATTGTTGTTATCATTATTATTATGCTCAACGTCTGCCCGATCGTCATGCGGACGCAGTGCAAGTAGCCTACCTTCGCCGCCCACATTGCGTGACCCTCGGAGTCGTTGCTATGAAGATCTAGTAACCAAAGAAAAAGAAACGTACGCAGTGTGCTTCTAGGTCGCGTGAAGAATAAAGCAGGGCCGGCGGAACGTTTTTAAAAGCGTGGGGGCCTACTTCCTGGTTTCATGAGCTAACAAGAAAAGAAAAAAAAAAAAAGGTCCTCAGCTTCTCTCACCCTTTCCATTTCATGGTTTCTTCAGCTGACAAGCGAATAAAAAAAAAAAAAAAGGTCTACATTGGAAAAACATAACCTTACCGCGCTCCGCACACTTCAAGATCTCTATCTATTTCTATTAAGTGCCACTTACGTACTTCCGGGTTAAAAAAAAAATTGTGGGGGCCCAAAGTGATGACACCTTATGTATTTCTTTGTATGGTGCACAAAAAGTGTGGGGGCCTGAGCCCCCACGGCCCCCACGGTTCCGCCGGCCATGTAAAGTACATAATAACGCAAGGATCCATACGCTCACATTATTGTTAAGACGTACGTATAGTGTGTAACGCAACCCGGTGACCTAACAGTCCATGTGCATGGGTTAATTTTTTTTTTCAAAATGTAGCGAACTTACGTGTTTTGTGCGGTTACAGCTCGTTATTCCGAAGGTTCGTTATTCCGAAGGCTCTTCCTGTCCGAAGGTTTGTTATTCCGAATTTCATTTTCGAATTAACAAATCTTCGGAATAACGAACCTTCGAAATAACGCCACAAATGTTCGGATTAACGACCCCTTTTTTCATTTTCGGATTAACGAACCCTTTTTCATTTTCGGATTAACGAACCCTTTTTCATTTTCGGATTAACGAACCCCTTTTCATTTTCGGATTAACGAACCTCTAGGTATGGAGAATTTGTGTGTTTCAGATTAACGAACCTTCGGAATAACGAACAGCACACGTATACAAGGATATCATGGAGCTATATAGTAGCTCCATGTTTATATCTTTGTTTAATCTATCAGTAATCTCCTTTATTTATTCTGCTATCATTGCCCTGCATGTAAGTCTATACTACCATAAAGATAGGGGAGAGCTAGCGGGGTGAATTAAGTGGGACAAAAATTGTGATTTGATGGAGGTTCATGAATAACTTTCTGATATTTAGAATGGGGCACACATGACCATTGTATCGGACCAAAAGACTTTTGATGCTAGCCATAATATAACGGGTTGCTACGCTATATTCCTATAAGTCTCATATTTGTGTTATCATTTTTTTCCTGGGATAAGTGGAACATTGGTTTGTTTTAAGTGGGACAAACAGTAACTATAAGCAAGATATTATTATTACAAGAATATCGATCATAGAATAATGTGAGCGCATGTGTGTGTGTGTCTGTGTGTGCATCTATTATTATTATTATTCTTTATATTTATTTAAGAAAATCTTATATATTTTATAATAACTTTGAATTAAGGGCGAAGTTTGGCATGCAGTGATGATATCCCAGTTTACCCAACATCCTTGTGTGTCTTTATAGAAATTGTTGTACCAAATGCGAAAAGCCTTATAGTTGGAGAAATTTACAGGCCACCAAATAGTAATTTTAAAGATTTTGTTGGTGTATTGCATGCAAACTATACTTGACTCTCCCTCTCTCATGAACAAGCATTTCATATTGATGGGAGACTTTAATATTAATCTATTTCATTATAATGAAAAGCCCTAGTGTCAGGAATTCTTAGATACAATGATGTATAATTCATTACCTTGTATCACGAAACTAACAAGGGTTTCTGATATACAACTAACTGACAACATATTTACAAATTTATCTCACGTTGCCGATCAAAGAATCATTGTTTCTGATAATATATCAGATCACTTCCCTATATTTGTGACGTTACATGATATTTTTGAAAAAGGTAAAACAAATTATAATAAAAAGGGATTTCGAGTTATGTCACAACAACGTATAGAAAGTTTTAAAATGAGTCTTGATCATACCGACTGGTCTGTTGTTCATAATACGAATGACGCTAATATAGCTGTTGATATATTCAATGAAATTGTTTTGCGTTTATATGATGCTCATTTCCCAATTTCTTCGATCAAATTGAATTAAAAAAAAAATCCCAAGAAGTCTTTGGATCACCAAATCAATTTTGTGATCTATAAATCGTAAAAATAATTTGTTTTATAGATATAAGTCCAGTGGCACAGAAGAAGCAAAACGCAAATACTCAGCTTACCGAAATACTTTAACTTCTGTGCTATACGTAAAGCAAAAAAAAAAAAAAAAGATTATTTTTCTGCACAATTTCAAATCCATAAAAATGATATCAAATCTACTTGGAAAGTTATAAATGATGTTTGTTAAATTGTCTTCTCTTGTATTCTTTGTAATTACGACGCTATGTTTAATCTGATGTTCAGTCGATCGTATCATGTTTGATGTTTTGAGATGTGGAACAATAAAATCAAATCAATCAAATCAAATCCTCCAAAAGTTCAAAATTTGAGCTAATTTCTGCAAAAAACTTTAAATGCAAATTAATGGAACTCGTAAGGTCACATTAACTATGGTGGGCTAAGTGCGTGCTAAAGCTTTGATAATCAAAATTGTATTCTTAACTGTAAAATTAGACTGACGATACATTTTTAACTCCTTGCACAGTAGAGCTGCGTGAAGCGCATGTTTGAGCAACGTAGATCTTGGGCGCGCATTGCGTAAAATTAGCCAGATGATTGGCTTATAGATACTGCGCCGGGCGTGTCCTGTCTTTCCTCATTAATATTCATTATTCATAAATGACTGTCCTAGGATAGGCTTAGGACAGGCTTACAGAATACCGATTTTGCCTGTCCTAAGGGTATCCTATTTTCTGTCCTACGCGCGCTCCTAGGATCGAAATAAGGATCGCGCTTACAGAATACCACCCCGGGACCATGCACTTTTAACGCACGCAGACTTCTTCGACAAACAAGGGATTTTGCCTGCAAACAAAGTTTTCATGCCAAGCTGGGGTCGGTGTAGTATAGTTTCTAGCCGTTTTTATTTCGTCTTTATTTCTCCGAGTTGCAGCAAGTCAAGTGAGGGCGCATACCCAGTGATTGCGACGCCCTAACCGGTTTTTGCTTTGTTTTGTTTTGTTTTTTTTTTTGTCGCAATCACTGGGTATGCGCCCTCACTCGGCTTAGCGCAATACAGCGGGCTTCTGCACATACACAAGCTGCAACTCGGAGAAATAAAGACGAAATAAAAACGGCTAAAAATTAGACTAGGGTCGGCGACGCTTGTCGCTATATTGGGGCCCTGAAAATGACAAAATAATCAGTTTTCGCATTTATTTCACGAAGAATTCATCAAAACTCTATAAAACCATATATGTACATGTTGCTAGAGATGTCAGCAATACAATGGGATACATTGTTAGGTATAATATTGTGCATGGTTACCATGGTAACCAGATGCCTACAGGTGATTGGTTACCCCCAAAATGCCTCCTAATGCTGCAAACTTTTTTTCCCATTTTTTGTAGATGCAATTAAAAAAAAAAACATTTTTATTGATTATCGTTTAAAAAAGTTTTCTCCCGTTGCCATGGCAACCAGTATTATCCATTCACGATTCAGCTATCAATAACTTAAAAACTAAAGCCCATAATTTCAAATAGCCCAATAACCATGTCCTTCTGCATAAGTATAGTGTACCACATATGGGAAGAAAATATTGAAGCATTCTCAGGTTACAGCAAAATTTGTAAACAAAAACATATAAAAACACATTTTGAGAGAACGGTCATTGAAAGGAAGATATCATTTCCGAATAGTAAAATGCAAGAAAAAGTTGCATCCGTCGTACTTTCAACACAAATTTGACTTCAAAGTACAGGCAAATGTAGTTTTCAGCAATGTATGGACACAAATTTTCCTTAAAATATGTGTGAATACACCGAGTTAAGCCAATGGTATTCTAATGTTAGCTCTTTTGAGTATTTACAGAACGGTGGTTATTCGAAACAACCTTGGAAGAGAGCAGAGGAAAGTAATTGATTGTTCATGTTCTTAAAAGAAGTTTATTCAAGAATGCAGATGAATTCCTTTTTAAAGAAAGAATATACACGTACGCTGTATTATCCAACAAAGAATTAAACACGTACTTTTGTGTTCGTAAGCTATTGTAAAAAAAAAAAAACAAACAAACAAAAAACTAGAATAAAATGAAAAATCATGATATGTAAATTTGTATCAAAATGTGCAGTAATAAATTAATGCCAAGGAGAGAATGCGGGGAAAATCTTGGGCGTCCTTTCCCTTTTATCCAGGCTAATATTATAGTGTTGAGGGAGGTAGTTTAAGATCCGATCTACAATGGGTGATGTGCACAAAAGGCAAAAGAAACAAACCTGTCTGGATTCCAGATATCTTTTTTTTTTTTTTTTTTTTTTTTTACTTTAGCCTACTTTGCTGTGGCAAAGTTATAAACGACTGTGGTAAAATAGAAAGTTGTCTGACCCCGAAATTATTGTAAAAGTAACATCATCATTTATGCTTGTACACCAATAGAGTAACATTCAAGAAAAACAAAAAGGGAAGGGGACCCTCAACATGATTTTCATTAGCATATTATTGTTCGAATGCGTATGAACACGAATGAATAGACAACGAAACTATTTTGTTAAATGGCAATTTTATCAAATTATAGGTTGAGAATTAACTTTCTCGTAACACATTAACGACAACTTTGAGAAATGGCTCCTATCTTGAATTTTTGTGTGGATGTTATTTTTGTCTTAAAATATGACACATTGGAAATTTATTGATGCCAAATTTCAAGCTTTCATCTCTTTTTAAAAGATACTTTCTGTTCAATCTTCCCACATCTGCTTCTCAACAATCTATATCGACCAGCGTCACCTACCACTTGATGGCATGAAAAGGAAAGGCCGTACTATCACACATTTCCGGCCAAGCCTTGCGTGCGACTTGCGAAGAACAATAAGGTTTCATTTTTACTACACGGAGGTCCCCGCAGATAAACCGCACATGACAGTACCTAGTATGAATCTCGTCCGTAGTTACCCGGAGTTGCGCACGCAAGTCCTATTTACCCGCAGTCAAGTTTAGGCCCTGTCACACCTTTCGGGGCAAGCTACGCGGGCTTGTCAAGTGTGGGGATTTTCCAGGACAATTTTTTGCCGGCGGACAAGGCTTTGGGCGAGTTTCACGTGCGTCCTACATGCTGGACCCGTATGCTACTTACGTTCGTCTTAATTGCATTCCATGTGACCTGCGTGTCAGGCGCATGGGTGGCGAATCCTTCTAAAGGAATTCGATTTGCATAGATCCACGGGCAACTTACGTACTTCAAGCGGGTCAACTGCTTGCGACTTGCGGCAGCTACGGGCCTCCTACTGGTGTTCTGCGTGAAACTCTGCAGGCAATCTCCGCGACTCACTCGGAAAATGTTTTGGTCATGCTCAAAACTTGGCCGCGGGTAAATGTATCGGACTATCGTCCGCACCTCCGGGCAACTACGGGCGAGATACCAGATAAGTACTGCCAGGTGCGGGCCAACTGAGCGGAGCTCCGGGAAGCAATTTTTTCCCCCGCAAGTCAACCCGCAAGGCTTCTCCAGGCACGGTTTGACAAGGCCTTGAGCATGCTCAAAACTTGTTCCGGGTGAGTCGTGGGGGGTTGCCCGCAGAAGTACACGCACAACACAAGTAAGAGGCCCTTAGTGGCAGACATCGCAGGCGACTCCCACGCAGGTTATACTTCGCAGTCCCCGTATGTCGCTCGTAACTGAAAACGGGTTGGTTTCGAAGCTTTCACGCAGGCCACACGGAATACACGCAAGTAACAGGTAAGTAGCACGCGTCTAGCAGGTAAGACACAAGTACGGGACTCGCCAACATCCTTGTCCGCCCGCAGAAAATCCTCCTGCGTGCTGGAAAATCCCTACTCGTTACAAGCCGGCGTAGCTTACCCGGAAAGGTGTGACATCTCCGTTAGTTTGCAGGCACAAACCCTTTTTTTTTTTTGGTCGAAAAAAAGTCTGCGTCAAGACTACTACACGCGCCACTGGGGGTCCAGGGCAATTACCCCCTTGGCAATTACCCCGCACCCTTCCCCTGGCCCTAATCCTAATCCTAATCCTGAACCTAACCCTAACCCTAACCCAAACCCCTAACCCTAAACCTACAAGTGTAACCCTAACCGTAATCTTTACTCTAACCTTACTACCAAACAGTATTTAGCCGGGAGGGGGGGGGGGGGGGTAATTGCCCTCTGGGGGTAATTACCCGGATACGGCCACTGGCACTGTCGTCCCAAACAGCTCCCTGCAAGTGCCAGTGGTGCAAAGTAGTCTTGGCGTGTGCAGACTTTTTTACGTTTATTCCAACAAATAATGATGAAAAGTGTCCTATAAAATTGTATTGATACCACAATCTGGAATCACTTACTACCTGGGGATGTTCATGGAGGTCCCATCTACCACTCTGTGTGGTCAAACCTTTTCTGCGGGGTGGGTTGAACGAACTCCTTTAATAATCAAGCCCCTTACAGGAATTAGCGCCTTGACTATATCATATGCAACATCAACATTTAGCAAAATGCTCTACGGGAAATTACATTCTTTATTTATTATTTTTTTGTGTGGATAAGTGTATATTTCCACCAAAGGCGGTCCAAAAGAGGGTTTATTTATACCAAAGGAGAATCAGAATAGAAAGACTAACTAGTCCTAATTTATGTAGGCCTACATTCCAGTGAATACAACCAGAAATATGAAAATGTAAGAAACAAAACCACACACAAATTGAGAAAAAATCGCTAGTTTCGCTGATGCAGTTAGAGTATACTGATCTCTCTGTTGCCTAAAACGTAATATGCAATGGAAATACTTCGCTACACCAGATTCTGGAGCTCTATGCATGAATACAAGTCTTACACTTGAAAATCAATTCTACGAAACTGAGTTCCATTTATCGTACAATAAATCTGAATTAAAACAAATAAGGTAAACAGGTTTGTTAAAAACTACTTACCGTCTGGCTGATAAGGATGAATACATTTTTGAAGTACATCTCATTTACAGGCTGAACACGCTTTATTTTTCAAACTAGAGGAACTGCATTTCGACGTAGATTAAACAAGTACAAACACACGTACACACACACATGCACGCACACTCACTCGTAACACAAGTGTTTTGGCAAATACATTATGTACCTGTTATCAGAGTTTGAGCAGATAAACACCTATGTCAAATTTCATGACTCGGGTGAAGTTTTAAGGTAGTCTATTAAAAAAAAGGTATATAACATGCTAAATAAGCTTAATTCGTCGGGAATCTTATTACTTCTGTGACTTTTTTTTTTAAAGTAATTTCATCGGTCGAGAAACATACGATGACACGCACTTTAACTTTGTTCAATATCTATCGTGTAGCCTCAGTAGTAGGAACCGCCCCCGACGTCCTAGGCTGGAAAGGGGAAGACATTCGACTGCACTGTGACATCCAAGGGGAGCCTAGCATTGTCTACTGGTCCAAGGAGCAAAAAATAACCAAAGTTACTTTCGACGAAGGGAAATTCGACAGCAGGGACAAGCGGTTCGTCATGGACAAGAATTTCAGCCTAGTTATCACCGACTTGCAGGTGGCAGATGAGGGTAGTTACTATTGTCAGGTGCTGCTAGACGGTCGAGACAGCTTTCAAAATTATACCTTTATCACAATTAACTGTAAGTAATATTTTTCATGTCATTTGGGAAACGTTGAAAGTTAACCCAGGTAGCAGACTGACGTCAAAAAGACATCTTAATTTCGTCCAAACATGTGAAACTGGTCGCAAGTCATACAATAAGCAGAAAATGACGTCATTTAGGTCTCTTTGAAAGGTGATTTTCACAGCATTTTAGGAACCTTGTACTGACCTAAGCTTTACGTCAGTTTTCCGACGCATTTATTACCTAGTGACGTAAGAATGACGTCAAATTACGTCTGTTTTGCAACGTACTTTTTACGTCATATCAGCGACGTATTAATGACGTAAAGTGTACATGTACGTCGCTTTGAACGTATTTATCACGTCATTTTAATGATGTGTGAATGACGTAAAATTCACTTAGTTTTGAGACGTATTCATGATGTCATGTTAGCGACGTATTACGTAAAATTGAAGTCAGTTTTGCCACGTATTATTTACGTAATATTTATGACATGTTATTGACATAGAATTTACGTTGTTTTGCGACATTTTCGTGACGTCATACTAACGACTTATCAATAATAACGATAAAATGCGAGCGAGCTTGAAAGTGTTGACATTTTACAGTATAAAAACTGCCGTTTATAGCTATACTTTTTCCGCTTTATTGAAATTAAGTTGGGGACGCACCGGGCGCAACTGCTGGCAATAACTGGCAGCAACATCAGGAGAATGGCATAGCGTGCTTGAAATAGCAGAGATGACAGGACAACTGCGTTGTACACCTTGAGTTTGGTTGAAAGGCAAACGTTTTTGTGTTGTAGGACTTTCGTGCGTAGTCTTCCAAGTGCCAAGCTGGCCATCTGTATTCTTGCTGCTATTTCATTGTCAAGAGTACCGTCACTAGAAAGCGTATTGCCCAGGTATTTGAAGCTTTTGACATTCTTAAGCTCTGTGCCATTAACAGTGATGCTTGGCTGGCAGGGTGCACTGTTCGGTGTTGGCTGGAGAAGGACTTCTGTCTTTCTGAGACTGATTGTAAGGCCGAACATCTTTGACGCTTCAGAGCTTCAAGAATGAGCCTTTCTAGCACATTTGTCTTTGCTGCAAGGCGTCGCAGATCAAACAGCGACCCATCTAATCTGTACCTGATGTAGATGCCGAGGTCAATTAGGTCTCTGACAGCATGGAACAGGACTTGTGCGAAGAAGAGGTTGAACAACACGGGGGCGAGCACACAACCTTGCTTTACACCATTGGAGATGGAAAATTTTTCGGATGGTTCACCGTTTGACAGAACCTGACCAGTCATATTTTCATGGAACAGTCTAATGAGTGTAGTGAACTTTGCTGGACAGCCAAGTTTTCTAAGAGTGCTTCCCTGTTGACACTGTCGAATGCCTTTGTTAGATCTATGAAGACAGCATAGAGGTTCATGTTCTGCTCGATGCACTTTTCCTGGACCTGTCTCATAACAAAGACCATGTCGACTATACTACGATTGCGTCGAAAACCACATTGAGTCTCAGGGAGGTTTTTCTCTGCAACTGTGGAGATCAGCCTATTCAGAATGACACGGGCAAGAATTTTTCCAGCAATGGACAAGAGGGATATGCCTTTGTAGTTTCCACAGTCTGCTCTTGAGCCTTTGTTTTGAATAAGGCTACTATAATGACATCACGGAAGTCAGCTGGCATTTTTTTTTTCATTCCAGATACTGGTAAGAACATCGTAGAATGCCTCAAAGGCCTGGTCGCTGAGAGCCTTGCACACCTCTGCAGGAATACCGTCCTGGCCAGATGCCTTTCCTGGGTTCATCTGATTGATGGCTTTCTTGACTTCGGCTATGGATGGGGAACATCAAGTTCCTCTTTCACTGTTTGCTGTGGGACCTGATCAAGTGCGGCTTGTTCAACTGCAGACGAATGATTCAGGAGTTGACTGAAGTGTTTCTTCCATCTCTCATTTATGCCAGCCCTGTCCCTGATCAAGGTGGTTCCATCTGCTGACAGCAATGGACAGGAGCCTGATTTTACAGGGCCAAAGACTGCTTTGATGGAGCTGAAGAACTCTTTGGATTGGTTCGAGTCAGCAAAACTCTGGATCTCTTCAGCTTTTTTCTATTTTGCGCAGTTTTTGTTGGACCTTTTTCTCTAACGACTTGAATCTTTTCCTCTTAGAGATGGAGTCATTCTCGTTCTGCCATTCCATGAAAGCTTGTTCTTTTCGGCAAGCAGCTCATCGATGGCAGCATTGTTCTCATCAAACCATTCCTTGTAGTGTCGCTTCTTGAGGCCAAGCTCTAGCTTGGCAGCGTCGGTCAGCACTTCTTTCAACTGGTTCTACTTTTGCATTGGATCTCCAGTCAATGGTCCAGTGGAAGACAGCTTTTCATTGAGCCTAGATTGGAACTTCTGCAGGACGAAAGGATGCTTGAGTCTGGCTGTGTTGAAGGCGATACGAACAAGCTTTGGTCGTCTATGGTGATGGGGAGCGATGTGCAAGTTCATGGTGGTGCGGACAAGCCTGTGATCTCTCCAGCATTCAGCTCCTCGCATGGTGGTGCGAACAAGCCTGTGATCTCTCCAGCATTCAGCTCCTCGCATGACCCTGGTAACACAGACGTCCCGGAGATCTCTCTGTCGAACAATGATATAGTCCATCAGGTCCCATTGTTTTGATCTGGGATGCATCCAGGTAGTCTTGTACTTGTTTGCCAATCTGAACACTGTGTTTGTAATGACGAGGTCAAACTCAGCACACTTACTCAACAGCAGGAGGCCGTTGTTGTTCATCTTGCCAACACCATGTCTACCAAGAACCCTGTCCCATCGACCATGGTCGCTGCCTACTCGAGCGTTGAAGTCTCCTAGAAGGATGATTTTGTCAGTGGCCGGGATCGTATTGAGTATGGAACTGAGGTCGGCATAAAACTCTTCGATTGCTTCCTCTGAACTTGTTAGGGTTGGAGCATATGCACTAATGATTGTTGCATGTCGCTTATGACTGAGGGTTAGGCGTAATGTCATAAGCCGTTCACTGATGCGAGTGGGTAGGTCTGAAATTTGTCTCATCAGACTGGTCTTTATAGCCAGGCCAACTCCATGGATCCTGTCTTCCTTTTGGGCTTTGCCTTTCCAGAAAAAGGTGTAGCCAGTGGTAGGTTCTGTGAGTGAGCCTTCCTCTGCAATCCGAGTTTCACTGAGGGCAGCAATATCAATGTTAATGTAGCGTGACAACTCTTTGGCAACTAGGGCTGTTCTCCGTTGCGGCCTTGCTGCATCATCTCTGTCCATGAGGGTACGAACATTCCATGCTCTCAAAAGCAGTTTTGTTTTTCGTTCTGTTTGTTTCCTTATTTGTGACCGTGCACCTCAAAACGAACATAAAGTCGCACACACTGATTTTGCGTGAGGACTGAAAATAAGTGAAGTGGGTCAACCTAGCCGAACTTGACTTTTTCATATTTTCTGAAAGAGCGGGTCTTCTTTTACATTTTGTTAAAATTTGGTATCAAAAAACGGGCAGGAAAGTGTGTTTTTTTAGCAGTTTATCTCGAACATTTTTGGTAGAATAGTGTGATTAGGTGTGTCTTTAGAATCCCTTTTTCATTTCTGAAAAACCTTGTCCACACTCTTCTCTTTCAACTCTAATAACTTTTGAAAGGATAGTGCTACTGCTTTGAAAGTTGGCATTAATTATGGACAGAATGTGTTAATGAGGCATGCTTAATTTCAGTTTAATGTAATAATCCCTTCATTGTTGTTACTCTGGTGGTTTACTTCCTGTTTTTTGTCACATTCATCGCACAGCCAGCACGGTTTGGTAAAGATTAAGCGCTTGAATAGACACTGTACTTTAGAGCCTGTTTTCTCAGTTCACACTTTTCCTGAGTTTGTGCTTTCTTTCCAATATTTAGATAAGTTAGGAGAGTCCATTTGATTTGAGTTATACATCATTTTAAAGCTTTAAGTCTGCTCTTTCAGAATATGGTCTTAACTAAAAACTAATGTCTGGCGACTTTTTGTTTGTTTTGAGGTGCAGGGTCACATTTGATTTCGACCGCTGAGTTGGATGATCCTGTCAGCTGCGGTAAACTGACCAGATGCAGTAGGGCAGGCAATGCTTAGGCCACCTTTTCTAGGCCCCTCCCTTGCTAGGGTGAGCAGTGCTATCCTAAAGAGGGCTGCTCGGGCCCCCTGGATGCTGCCGAACTTTTCTGCTGCCCTGGGTACATAGAAGAAAGAAAGAAGTGTAGTCCACGAAAGTTGAGAGACATGCTTCGGTATAAAATTTTGTTTTCTAGTATAAAATAATAATGTTATATCATTTCACGTATGATTTCATGTATCACTAGCGATGGCATCAAAACATACGGTTGAGGAATGCGAAGATACGAGTCAGTCACATCCAAGGCGATGTACGTACCAAACTCCTTCCAACACCACTTCCTTCAACCTTACGTGTGTCGTGAGTGGGTTCAGGCCTAACATTTCCATGCAATGGACCGATGAGACGGGAAAGACACTACATTCTGTGGCTTCAAAACAGACAACACTACCTGACGACACAAACGAGAGGTTCGAAATGATCACTGTTTCAACTACTGGCCTACATGGGACAGAGCAAACCTTCAAGTGCAAAGCTATTGGTGACTCTCTGAATGGAACGTCGACAATAGAAATTACCATCAATATACCAGGTATATACCAGTTGTATGTTTCTGAAAGGGAAGTTGTAGTGAATGTAGCAAAGAGGACCTACGTGAGTAAGTGTGTTGATGCAGATTTGTTACGGAGAAGTTTAATTTGATTGGGTAGATTCTTTTATTGTAAAGTAGTGTACTTGGTCACGCATCTATTAAAGATATGTATACGGGAAATGTAAAGACAAAGGAAGATAATTCTTAGTAACTTCGCAGTGTTTTATCTTAAGCACGTAATATTGTCAGCATGGGTATGTCAATTTAAATCATGTATTAGATCAGTATTTTTGGGGAGCAAGAGTAGAAAATAATATGCTAACGGTTTGAAATTAACTAAGTAATTGACTACACTTTTATGTCTTTGTAATGCACTAATAGATATTTCAATCGTGTCTTTAAACAATTTCAGGAAAACGTGGTAACTTGGGTTACATTATTGGTCCCGTCATTGTACCTGTTGCCCTAGCCATCCTATTTCAACTTATTGGAAAGTATCTTCAAAAATACCATCCTGACTGCCTACCGGGGAAAGGTATCGACCGTTGTATGAATGTGTGTGTGTGTTTGTGTGTGTGTGTGTGTGTGTGTGTTTGTGTTTGTATTTTTGTTTATATATATAAAGGGTTTGTTTGCAAAAACCGATAAGTCCATTTTTTAAGATTTTGAAGTACGATCTCTGTCATAAAGTACAAAATAATACCTTTTAAATGATATATTGGTCATTACATATAAAGGTATATTTTTAAAGTTATGGTCAAAAGAAGCAAACATTTTCTTATTATTCTCTTTTTTTTCTTGACCTTTAATCGCAAATATCTCCATTTGGCAAATATGGAATTATCGGTTTTTGCAAACAAACTCTTCATATATACTGTATAGCTCATGGGCTCATTTTACTTGATATCGAAGTCGGAGTATCTATAAATATTGTGCGGTATGACTTGTGAGCTGTATCACTTGTGGGTGTCGGTCTCGTGATGTGCATCTTTGTATCACCCTTTGTCCATTACTTATACAAGACACATGAATAATAACTACACGCAAGTTATAAATGATTAACAGACATTATGAACTTTGTGGGAATAAAATGTAATATCTCTGGCCAAAGTACGCCAGATATTTGGTGTCATTTCAACAAATATGTAGTAATTATGTCCAAGAATGCCTGTACGCTGTTTACCTATCATATCGTCGGTGGATTGACGAACAGGCGAATGTTCTAATTTTGATCTTTTTTTTCAAATTGTACTTGTCCATTTCAAATACTATCATAGAAATATTAAATCGTAAAAATCATGAAAACACAAAATTCTAGTATTGGTAAATGTTCGGAAAGGCTGCATGCTAGGTCATGTTGCCAATTGTGGCATTACGAGGCGGCGTATGTGCCTATCACCACTTTGTAAAAGCCGTTACTCAAAAGGTAACCTATCGTCAATATAATGAATACAGGTCTGGCAAATCAAACTGCGTTCCGAGAAAACTGGTGTTTGCAAGATTTTGAAACTGACTAATATATAATGTAGGGAATTTGTATTTTAGGAAATTTTATATCGTGTGTTATATTTTTGGAATCTTTACTTACAAAATGTAAACAATGATTTCACTTAATACCATAGTCTTATGACGAGGTGATGTTTTCTGTAAAAAAAAGAATGGTTTCTGAAATGAATGATAAGGATCAAAACATCATTTCTAGTATCCAAGCAATAGCCGTTCCCATACAATCGGAAATTCGTTGGTACGTAACCGGAAGATATTGTTTGTTATCCTACATAAATCTATATGACCGTGCATCACAAAAGCAATGAAAAGTCCAAAGCTCTACGTATGTGTATTTGAAGACGGCTCAAATTAAGTAAAACGGGTTAACCTAGTTAATCTTGAGTTTTTCGTATGTTCTGAAAGAGGAAGCTCTTCTTCGTCATTTCCATTTTTTTTTTATTTCTAAAATTGTGGGGTTAGGTATGTCCTCAAGGCCCCTTTTGATTTCTTAAAAACACCGTTGACACTATTTCACTTTCAAGTTTAATTAATTTTGAAAGAATATTGCTACTGAATTGAAAGTTGGTAGTAGCCATGGACAGAATGTATGAATAGAATATACTCAATTTCAGCTGTTGTTGTTGCTATGGAGTTTGAGAGTCTTTTTTTTTTTGTCCCATTCACCGCACAGAGTACAGATTCGGAAAGTTTAGCACTTTGAATAGACGTTATTCTTCACAGTCTTTTTGTTAGTACGCGCTTTTCTAGAGTGTGCACTTTCTTTCAAATATTTAGAAATTAGAAGGATCCACTTGATATGAATTGTACTTTATTTCTTTGTTCGTTCGCAATTATTCTCCTATACAAATCAAAGCAAATCAAATTAACACGGTTGTGAAAAATTTAAACAAAACAAATCCAAATAACGTATCAAGGAGCGATACAAAGGTGTAGTCTGAAAATATTGCTGTTGATTACCTGCCCCCTAAAAAAAACAAAACAAAAACAAAAACAAAAGGCACCAGGCCATACATTTATTTTGATTCACCAATGGCGGCAGGAAAGAAAAAGCATGAGCTAACGACCCCATGGGGAAAGCAGCTTAAGTTTGCCTCTTACAGAATGTTTTCTTTTTTAATTTTAATAATATATTGAGTGAAAATGGAAGGTTGACATTGACACTTGAACTTGAACTAAAGATCTATGTTGGACGACTTTCATATTTTTTTTTTTTTTTGGTGATAGAAGTTAAAGAGATCGTATAGTTTTGGTTGAGACCTAATTTTAGATTTCTAGCATTTTTTTGGTGAGATAATTAGAAATCTCTTATGAAATATGAAAGAGCATGTAATTCTATGAGGAATTCAATGTTTAATTGATGAAAATTGATTTTGAAATGTCTGAGATGTCCGAAAAAGAGCGATTCTAATAAAGTGTGGGACCAACACTTTATTACGATCGCTTTGTTTTACTTTGTTTTTTGATGTTTCAGACCTTCAAAACTCGATTTTAATCGAATAAACTTTGAATTCATCTTAAAATTGTATGCTCCATATTATATCATAAGTGTTTTCTTGGTATCTTGCAAAAAGTAAAAAAAAACCCAATTCTCATCTCCACCAAAACTGTAGCATCCCTTTAGAGGGATGGCACAGTTTTGGTGGAGATGAGAATTGGGCTTTCAACTTTTTGCGAGATACCAAGAAAACACATATGATATAGTACAGAGCATTCCATTGTAAGAGGAATTCAAAGTTTATTTGATGAAAATTGGGTTTGGAATAACTGAAACATCCAAAAATAAAGTAAAACAAAGCGATCGTAATAAAGTGTGGGTCCCACACTTTATTAGAATCGCTCTTTTTTTGATATCTCAGCCATTTCAAAATCAATTTTCATCAAATAAACATTGAATTCCTCATAGAATTACATGCTCTTTCTTATTTCATATGAGGTTTCTCATTATCTCACCATAAAATGTTAGAAACCTGCAATTAGGTCTCAACCAAAACTATACAATCCCTTTAACATGTATATATTTTTTTTCATAACTATGCATTGGAACTAAGTAGTGAATAGAGTATAATTAATCTCACATATCAGTTACATGCGTCATTACTCTGGCTAGGCGTGATGCTAGCGTTAATAACTGAGAGGTTGGATGAAATTCATACCCATATCTAATTTTTGTTTTTATTCCTAGACTGAACAAAGAAAGAATTCCATGGAAGCATTCCACTTTGTGTGTTCGTGTGTGTGTGTGTGTGTGTGTATTTGTGTGTGTGTGTGTACATTTGACCATGATCTTTTTAGTGCCGTTGAATATCACGGCTGAATGTTTATATAATATTGACTGGCCTCGAGGGAGATACCAGAAAATATTGCCCAAACTGAAAGAATATTGCCCGAGTCGAAGACGAGGGCAATATTCTTTCAGTGCGGGCAATATTTATCTGGTATCTCCCTCAAGGCCAGTCAATATCATATTATTACCTATCCCCTAGGTAAATTAGGAAAATATGTGAATACGGCTATACAATATGATATAGATCAAGCCACATTTGAATACCTGTAGATCATCACCAACGTGTCGAATAATTGAAAATTGTTTATCAATGTATATCATTCAACTCCAACTTCAAAGATACATATGTAGTTGTAACAGGCGAACTTCAAACATCTGAACGCTTTTACACTTTATTTTGCTTCTGTTTCAATTTGGAGAGTTGTAATAACTGATGGTCACTGTGCAGATATTGAGCACAAATGAACTATTATTGTTTGACGCGTAGTGCTGCTAGAAGTGGTCGACCTTGTATGAGTTGATTTATCGGCGTTCTTCTGCGGTGCGTGTAATCGACACGCAGCGACGTCCTTGAATGTTTTCTCTTCGTGGTCGATCGGAATGTTTACATGTAAAGCAGGGAGGTGGGAAGAGAGATTCCACTCCTTCTCTTCCCACCTCCCTGTTTTACAGTGCCCTCCCGTTATAACGAACACGGTTATAACAAAATTCTGGTTATAACGAAGTAAAAATTTGGGCTGCAATGTCATCCACTCTATGTATTTTTATTGTTTATTTGTTCGGTTATAATAAAATTCCGATATGACGAAAGAATAACTTCCGGTCCCGAGGATTTCGTTATAACGGGAGCCCACTGTATATGTAAAACCCCGGATGCTCGTAATATGCTCTAATATCGCCCGCTGAACTCCCGACCCTGCAAAATACCAACTGTAATTGCCTCGCAAAACTACCTCGTATAGGTAATAATCCCAGATATTAGCTGGTCAGTAAACAATCTTTTCTAATAAAATAACAGACAGAGGAAATAAACATCTTAAAAAGAATTATCACTTCTAGGCATCAGCTGAAATGCAAAACAATCAATCGTAATGAAATAACAAACAAACCAAACACACGTGTTCAAAGAGCATTATCACTTGGCGCTCTTAGAATGTTTAACGCGATCTGTCAGGAATCAAACGGGGACCCGGCCAGGCGACAGAGACCAAGGGGGTGTTTCATAAAGCTATTCGTAAAGTTACGAACAACTTACGAGAGACTGGCGATCAGTTCTTGTGCTGAATTATGGAAATTCTGATAAGTATAGCACATCAGAACTGATCACCAGTCGCTCGTAAGTTGCTCGTAACTTTACGAACAGCTTTATGAAACAGGGCCCAGAAGTTTAGACATAAAATTTTGACAGTTAACCGCAGCGCGAACATTTAAGCCCCTTTTACACTTGTATTTCTTAACCCCCTACTTTCTCTGACCCCGGACTATCGTTAGAGCCGTACCAATCTTTTAGCTTTTTACACTGCCAATAAGTCCCGTACTATACTCTTGTCCTGGGCTTAGGAGAAAACTGACCTTTTTACACTCGTATTTCTTAGTCCATACTTTCCAAACCACATGAATATTCATGATTATGCTGTGCATTGTGCAAAGACACGCACGCACCGGCAGCACTTGATTACCTCTCTTCTGGTTGGTCAGTGGGGGTCGGACTTCGTCTCCGTCGCTTAGCCCCGGATTATTTTTTCCGTTCTTCTTACACTCGCTTGCTTGGCACAGCACTTGCGGGGTTAGCACCGCAATTGCGGTGCTAACCCTGCTATTCTGCAGGGCCAGATTGTACGGGATCTTGAATATCAGCTTATTTTTTCACTTTGTTCATTTTACATCATTTTCGTGACAAAAGAAGAATAAGGATCACTGTGATTGAAAGAAAACCAAGAATAAAATACGTCGGTTGGTAATAAATTTCAGTATAATGAAATTATTTCGTGCTATTTGCTTTATTTTTTTTTCGTAGATTCGTAACAATTCAAATTCTGCTGCGAAGATAGCAGGGGAAAATAAACTATGATGTGTGATGGTGGTGAATGTGCGTGCAGGTTCTTGAAAGTGCACAAGGGCAAATAGGCTGGAATTTAGAATAATAAAATAGGTTTGCTGGAAGAGGGGACGACGATATGCGATGTTGCTATCGGGAGACCAACATTAGTCATATAAATTGTTTGTTTTTAGTTCGTATTTGGGATATACTGTGATAAAATGTACTTCTTAAGTTTGCTTTGATTGAAAAAAAGGAGGCACACTGTTTCAACTCCGCAGGAAGAGTGTTCCATGTATCTGGACCGTGATGTCTAATCGACTTTTGAGCAAGTAAACGCTTTGGATTACTTAAATGAAAATCATGGGAACGACGGGTAGGGTATGAGTGTATATGGTCATTGGTTACAAGGGCATTATGAAAAAATGGTAATAAATTTCTAGTGTATTTATACATAAATATGGCAAATGGCAGCTTTCAAATTTTTTAGGCGATAAATTATAGGATCAGTGTGAGCCAGAACAATTTGAATGTGTGCATATACGAAGAGCCTTTTTCTGGAGAAGAAAGTTGTGTTCAATGTAGTTTTGCTGCAGTTGCCCCATACGATATTGCAGTACATGACATATGGTAGAAATAAAGTGTTGTATAACATTATTAGGGTTTGATCATTAGTTAATGGTCATGTTGTTGCTATGGCAACAAAATTATTTTTTTTTCCCAGAAAGGATAAGTATGTCATTAAAAGGAAAAAATAAAGAAATGATCAATTTTGTATAGTTTAATTTTTTGGCTCTTTTTTCTGTTTTGGGAATGCTGAAAGTAACCAACCTGAGGCCACTCTTATAAATGAAATTTGCAGCTGTTGCCATGGCAACAAATTATTTTCTTTAGAAGAACATGTGTGTCAAGACCAAAATATGTCAATATATGTGACCCTGCATCACAAAACGCACAGAAAGTCGCCAGACATGAACTTTTAGTTAAGAGCATATTCTGAAAGAACAGACTTTAAGCTTTAAAATGATGTATAAATCTAAATATTGGAAAGAAAACACATATTCAAGAAAAGTGTGAACTGAGAAAAGAGGATCTGAATTACAGTGTCCATTCAAGCGCTTAATCTTTACCAAGCCGTGCTAGCTGTGAAATGAAAGGGACAAAAAAAAAAAAAAACAGGATGTAAACCACCAGAGTAACAACAATGAAGGTATTAGCAGATTAAAGTGAAATTGAGCATGCCTTATAAACACATTCTGTTCATAATTGCTGCTGACTTTCAAAGCAGTAGCATCATCCTTTCAAAAGTTATTAGAGTTGAAAGTGAAGAGTGTGTACAAGGTTTTTAAGAAAAGAAAAAGGGACTTTAAGAACACACCTAATCACACTATTCTACCAAAAAATGTTCAAGATAAACTGCTAAAAACACACTTTCCTGCCCGTTTTATGATCCCAAATTTTAGCGTAATGTAAAAGAAGACTTTTTCTTTCAGAAAATATGAAAAAGTCAAGATCGGTTGGGTTGACCCATTTCACCTATTTTTCAGTCCTCACACAAAATCAGTGTGTGCGACTTTTTGTTCGTTTTGTGGTGCACGGTTACATATACACTTCTCTTAAATCAATTAAAAACCACCCCTTTTCCAGTTTCAGTATTACCTCATAGCAATGACAGTTGCCATGGTTACTTCCTTAAAAAGAAAATACCGATATATTAATGAAAAATTTGAAAATATGACGAGATTTAGGATCATTTTCATTACAAATTACTATCAGCTTATTGTTTCCCACAACGTTTATTTCACATTATTTTTGCTGCTATAGCAATAACATGAGATTTTTTTTTTTCAAGGATAAAAGTTCTTTAGCAATCTGTTGGGAATTGCTTTAGGGGAGGTATCATCGACATTAAAGGTTTACAAATGTCTTGGAGGTATCAATGCTGAAACAGAGTACATCATGACGAAAAAAATGAAATTTTGGGAGAGGTTTTTACACATTTGAATTGCTTGTCATTTGTATTTTATAACCCCTATAACGCTAGGTATTTCTATGGTAAAACAAATCTAATCTATTCCTGAACAACTTGTTGAGATAGGAACAGAAGTGATGTTCCATGAACAGAACTGTGTTTGGTTAATAGTCTTGGTCGTTTGTAAAACTTCAAAATGTAGGCCAAAATTTCAAGATTTTTGTCTTGAAGATATATTTTTTGCTAAAAATTGATGAATTTCTATGTCAACCATGTTAGATATTAACCATTATTAGGGATATTTAAGGTTTTAAAGGTGCAATATGATCAAAATTCAGGAAGCGATGGGAACAGAATTGATGTTCCATGGACAGAATTATGTATGGCTAATAGTCTTGCTGATTTCATCTTCAAGTGATAAAAAATTCAGGAATCTGACTAAACTTTATTGTTTTCCTGTATTTTTTTGTTTAGTATATTCTTTTCTTCCTTGAAAACTAATAAACGTTATTTTTTCTTTAAAAATATGTTTTTCTCGTGTTATTGCTATAGCAACAAAGACGATGTGGGATGAATATAGTGAAAACAGAACTGATAGTAAAAAAAAAATAACTGATTATAAATATGCTGCTCAATCTTGTCGTTTTTTCATATTTTTTTAAAATGAAAATACTATCTTCTGTAATAAACTTTTTTCTTTACAGAATAGCTGTTGCCATGGCAACCACCATGGCTAGTAGGTAGCTGTGACATTCGGAAATTTGTGATTTTTCATTTAATCAAAGAAATATGTTTACATTGACACTTGTTGGAAATAACAGTATGTTTTTATGTTTTATGAAAAATACATGTTATTTTAAAGAAAATAATTTGTTGCCAAAGCAACAGCTAAAGCTGTTATTAAGAAATAAGGCAACATGTACATAAGTCTCCCGCACTCCCAAAATAAGGGAAAGAGCACAAACAATCTAACTCTACAGAAATGTATCATGTACCGATTTATTTCATTCTTCCTTTCTTTAAATAAAATAACTATTTTATTCTTTAAAAGGCAGCTTTTGTCATGTTGTTGCTATAGCAACGAAAAGGAAGTGAAATGTATATGGTGGGAAAAAGCTGCTAATATTGACAATACAGGGTGTATCAAATAAAACGTTTCACTTTTGAAAAAAAAAATGTCTAAATTACATTTCAAAATATTTTGAAGATATTTTCACATTTATGGATGCCCAATAGTCTCATCTATCAAGTGCAATCAACAAAACAAACTTTTATTCACGCTTGGCTGAACACTGACGCTCTTTGTCCGGAGGGTGAAAAATGACTTGCGCCAAATTGAAAGAAGATGGAAAATTCAGTCGGCGGTCTAATTAAGTGCTCCTTTTCAAACAAATTGCTTGTTTGCTTACAGCTTTGATTATGTTATGATAGTCTGAGATTTTATTTTGTCAGTTTTATTGTAATTTTAATGATTTCATTTCAAAATCAATTGGTGAGAATTAGAGTGTATAATTACGTCAAGAGCACAGTTTTCACAATACACGGACACATGAATACCATTATGCTAGTTATTAATTTATGTGGTAATGGTACCAAATTTATCAACATTCAAATAATTCAAACTATTAATCAATCAATTAATAGACCAATCAATCAATCAATCAATCAATCAATCAACCCATCAATACACCAACCGATATATCAGTTAGTTAGTCATTGAGTCGTTCACGTGAATCAACTCAATAATCAATTAATCACTTTTCAATCATTGAAATAATTAATCGGCTGATTGAATGAATAAAATAACAAATAACCTGTTTCTAAACATTGATTAGCCTTTAAGCCACGGGGGGGGGGGGGGGGAGGGGTGATATCCCCTATGTCGATCTGCTACTTTTTATAAAACATACATACAATTGTTGTTTGATTGATTGATTACAAGAATGAGTGATTGATTGATGGATTGATTGATTGGTTGGTTGAATGCTTGATTGATTGTATTGATTGAATGATCTGAGTATGCATTAATTTTGTAATTTTCTTTTTGACTGAGTGACTGGCATGTGGGTTCGATATTTCTGTGCATGAGTTGTGATAACCGTGCTTAAAAGATCTTAATGTTGTTTCTAATCAACCTTCCGTAACAAAATGGAATCATTTAAAACGTGACAGAAAATTGCCAGAAAATTCCTTAACTATCATAACATAATCAAAACTGTGAGCAAAAGAACAATTTGTTTGAATGAGAACACCTATTTGGGCTTCTGGCTGAATTTCCCAACTTCTTTCAATTTGGCGCAAGTCATTTTTCACACTGTGAACAAAGAGCGTCAGTGTTCAGCCAAGCGTGAACAAAAAATGTTTTGTTGATTGCACTTGATAGATTAGACTTTTGGGCATAATATGACAACATTTGATACACCTTGTAGTTAGTAATCCATATTCCACTGGATCTCGTCATATGTGACCGTGCACCACAAAACGATCATGAAGTCGCACACACTGATTTTGCGCGAGGACTGAAAATGAGTGAAATGGGTCAACCAAGCCGATCTTGACTTTTTCATATTTTCTGAAAGAGCAGGTCTTCTTTTACATTATACTAATATTTAGTATCATAAAATTGGCGGGAAAGTGTGTTTTTTAGCAGTTTATATCGAGCATCTTTTGGTAGAATAGTGTGATTAGGTGTGTCTTTCGAGTCCCCTTTTCATGTCTGAAAAACCTTGTACACACTCTTCACTTTCAACTCTAATAACTTTTGAAGGGATAGTGCTACTGCATTGAAAGTTGGCATTAATTATGGACAGAATGTGTTGATGAGGCATGCTTAATTTCAGTTTAATCCGATAATCCCTTCATTGTTGTTACTCTGATGGTTTACTTCCTTTTTTTGTCCCATTCATCGCACAGCCAGCACGGTTTGGTAAAGATTAAGCGCTTGAATAGACACTGTACTTCAGAGCCTCTTTTCTCAGTTCACACTTTTCCTGAGTTTGTGCTTTCTTTCCAATATTTAGATAGGTTAGGAGAGTCCATTTGATTTGAGTTATACATCATTTTAAAGCTTAAAGTCTGCTCTTTCAGAATATGGTCTTAACTAAAAATTCATGTCTGGCGACTTTTTGTTTGTTTTGTGGTGCATGGTCATACATAATTATTCTTCATTAAACATCATAAGAAAAATGCTGTAAACACCAAAGTAAGTCAATATAAACATCTCTTTAGTCAAATCAAAACCCGCAATTCTTATCATGCCATAGTTACCTCATAGCAACGATGGTTGCCACGGTAACAAATAGTGATATTTCGTGAAAAAGCTAGAAAATAATATGTGACCATGCACCACAAAACAAACAAAAAGTCGCCAAACATAGATTTTCAGCTAAGGACAGATTCTGAAAGAGCAGATTTTAACCTTTAAAATGATGTATAACTCATTTCAAATGGCCCCTCCTAACCTACCTATTTACTGGAAAGGAAGCACACTCTCTGGAAAAGTGTGAACTGAGAAAAGAGGCTCTGAAGTACACAGTTTATTAAAGCGCTTTATCTTTACAAAGCCGTGGCAGTAGTGCTAGCTGTGCCATGAAAGGGACAAAACACTGGATGTAAACCACCGGAGCAACAACAATGAAAGAATTATCAAATTAAGCTGAAATTAAGCATGTTCTATTATGACATTCTAGCCATGATTAATGCTAATTTTCAAAGAAGTTACATTATCCTTTCAAAAGTTATTAGACTTGAAAGTGAAGAGTGGGCAAAGGATTTCAAGACATGAAAAACGGCCTCTAAGTCATACCCAATCATTCTACTCTTCCCCCCAAAAGGGTTGTATAACAACTGCTAAAAAACACTTTTCCATTGATGTTTAGACGCCAAACTGAAAAATAATGTAGAAGAAGGATAGCTCTTTCAGAAAATATGAAATACTCAAGATTGAGTTGGTGGAACTATTCCCCCCCCCCCATTTTATTTGAGCCCTCACATAAAATCTAGCGGTGTGACTTTTTGTTTTGTGGTGCATGGTCACATATGTTCTTTTAAAGAAAATAATTTGTTGCCATGGCAACGGCTGAAGACGTCAGAAAAATTGCAACAGTTGGATTCATGTTCAGCACCCCCAAAATAGGGCTATTAGCACAAAAAATGAAAATCCATAGAAAATTTTAAGACACCCCAATATTGTGACAAGTAGCCGTCTACTAATATGGACAGGGTTTTTTAAGAAATGAAAAGTGGACTCCATGAGAAGCACCTTATCATACTATTCCATCAAAGAATTCACAGCATAAGTTCTTGTTCTTTTTATGATCCCGAACTTTAGCATAATGTAGAAAAAGAGTTGCTCGTTATTATGAAAAATCCAAGATTGGTTGGGATGACACGTTTCAACTTTTTTAGTCCTAACACAAAATCAGTGCATGTGACTTTTTGTTGTTTTGTAATGCACGGTAACAGTTAGTCCATTTGCCTTTGGAAATGGCCTTCGTTCAAATTGAATTACCAGTACAAAACAAAGGGCAGTGAATGGAACGATGACACATCATGACATATCATGACAATTCTTCGTGTACTCCCACAACAATAGGGTGGCAAGAAACGTAATCAGTAAATACACAGCGATTCTTACTTTTAGCTCGTTTGGTGATTACATTAGTTGAAAATGTATTATTCAAATTTAAATAAAACAAGAGGGTTTGAAAACTACATACATGCACTGACCAAACATGAGGATGGTTTACCACAGAAACCATGATATCCGTGATGCTTCCGCACCCTCAGCACTCCCAGTGTCAGATTAGTACTAATGTTGTCCGTGTTTATGCTATGTTTCACAGGATGTGGCTGGAATCCCTGCTGGCGGATACCACACAAACAAGAACGAGCTGATGAAGAAGACGGATTGAAGCCGAGTATGGAAAAGAATGATACACTAACATTTGCATAATTATGATATTAACCGTTGTAAAAATGAAACCATCATTTCTTTTTTCTTGTACTCTTGCCGAGATTTTGATTTATTCTGTCTATAACGCCACGGGCTAATTTGGGTTAGGTTAAACGCTCTTAAATCTAAAGAAAAGGCCAAGAAACTGTTGCTTGTGTAGTATTTTTTTTTTTTCTGAAGAGGATGACTATTAGACTGGGGGCCCAGAAGATTTATTCAAAAGAGGATCACAAGGTTTGGTGGTCTCATTACCGTCGTGTGGCCAGGGGTCTATAGAATGATTTGCCGGCAAATCACATCACGTATACTGTAATTTTATGGTCCACAAGAAAGGGCGCCTAAAATGAATTTATTCAGACAAAGAGGGCCATGGACAGAAGACCCAGACAATAGCCCAGAAGGGCCCGCCTTCCATACACACGTATGATTTTTTTTTTTTTGAAAAGAGTTATGGTTGATTTCTTTTGCAATGGAAGTAGTACACTACAGAGATACCCAAACCACCAGAGCTACTTATCTTATCCTGTTTGGGCCCAAGACAGTAGCTTAAAAGTACCCCCCCACACACACACACACGCATTATCATCGCTGCAAAAAGTCCGGTGTTAAAAATAAAACACCGAGCTTGTGTTAAACTTTCGGTGCTCATTTATCGTGTTAAATTAACACCTCTGGGTGACATTTCAAAATATAAAACTGTTTTTTAAGAGTTTCTTAGTAACTGCACTTTTTGTTGACTTTGAACTTAAAAAAGACGATCAAGAATTTTCCGATAAAGTACTTGATTTATGAAAAAATGTGTAAACACGTTTACACCACAGTAGCACCAGTTGGTGTGGTCTCCTATTGAAGCTGGACGGGTGTTATACCATTGATATTAACACCAGTAATATCAAATCAACACCATGCATTGTCATTATTTGATTAACACCAGTACAGTGTCAAAATATCACCAGATACAGTGTCAAATTCACACCACGAAGTGCCAGATGAACACTTTTCAACACCATCAGAATACATTTTCTACACCTCTGGGTGTGGTCCTCTATTAACACTTGGTCGGTGTTACATTTAACACCCATGGTGTTAAATCTAACACCGATATTTTACAGTGTAATCATGTGATCCTGCACCACAAAGCAAACAAAAAGTCGCCGGACATGGATATTCAGTTAAGGACAGATTCAGAAAGAGTTTACTTTTAAATTTTTAAAATGATGTATAAGTCAATTTCAATGAACCCTCCTATCCCATCTTATTGTTGCAAATAAAACAACTGTGGAGAAGTGTAAACTGAGAAAAGAGATTCAAAAGTATAGGGTCTATTCAATAATTTTTTTAAGCGCTTAATCTTACCTTGCGTGCTAGCAGATGTGCAGTGAATAGGGAAACAACTGGATGTGCAACTCCTCAGTATAAACAATGAAGGAATTATTAGATTAAACTGAAATAGATTGTGCTCTATCAGCACAGTCCATTCATGACAAAAATCAACCTTCGAACCATTAGCATTATCCTATCAAATGATATTAGAGTGAAAATGAAGAGTTTGTATACAGAGGGGACTATTAGACACACCTGATCACACTATCTTACAAAAAAGGGGGGTTCTAGAAAAAACTGCAAAAAAAGTCCCATTCATTTTATGATTCCAAGCCTCATGATGACGTAGAAAAAAGTATTGCTCTTTCAAAAACCATGGAAAATTAAGGATGGACTAAGTTGACTCATCTCACCTATTTTGAGTAATTACACAAGATCATTGAGTGCAACATTTTGTTGGTTGTGTAATGTGAGGTCACATTGGATTCTACCCTAGCTGAAAAAAAAATAATAGCTATTTTTTGCTTTGATTTTTGGCAATGGATGTAGTACTCCAAGGAGATACTACAGAACATCAAAGCCAGTTTTTTCTTAAATAATGTACCCCCCTCCAGTAGCCTTAAAGTGCCTAACCAATACGCCGCTATTCAGCTGAACAGGTTCATGTTTAATTTCCGTTGAAATGGAAGTAGTAATCAACAGAGATAACCAACACACCAAAGCTATTTATTGTATCCTATTTTATCCTATTTTATCCTATTTTATCATGTGTTATCCATTAGATTATTGCAATCACATTTTTATCTTTTTTTTTTCCTTCAAATTTCAGGGGCCTGATTGTACAGGTTATCCCCCCCTCCAAGAGTGGGGGTTGGGTGCATCCCCCATCCTCATGGGATTACGACCATGTTAACTACACAACAGAGATACAAAACACCAACGCCAATGATTTCATCCATTACGGGGCCCACAGACAGTAGCCTCTAAAGTGCCTACCACCACATATGATTTCATTTAGCTGAAAAGGGTCACGGCTAGTTTCCTTTGCAATGCAAGTAGCGCACAACATATCAAAACCACGAACCCCAATTATTTCATCCATAATTTTGACCTACACAGAGCCCTAGTCAGTAGCCTTGTAGGACCCGTTAATCCCATATAGAGATGCAAAAAACAAACAAAAAAACAACAAGTATTTATTGTGAGAAACCAATATCGATCACATACGATTTTTATCAGATAATGGCCTTAACCCTATGAAGCCCATGTTGTTATGACCCTTCCCACGCCCAAACTCTATACATGAAGCTTCATTTGAACTTTCTACATGTCACTCATTTAGCTATTTATTTTATCATATTTCATTGTACTTTATCCTATTTTATCATGTGTTATCCTTTAAATTATTGCAATCACCTTTTTATCTTTTTTTTCTTCAAATTTCAGGGGCCTGATTGTACAGGTTATCCCCCCCCCCTCCAAGAGTGGGGGTTGGGTGCATCCCCCATCCTCATGGGATTACGACCATGTTTACTACACAACAGAGATACAAAACACCAACGCCAATTATTTTATCCAATACGGGGCCCACAGACAGTAGCCTCAAAGTGCCTACCACCACATATGATTTCATTTAGCTGGAAAGGGTCATGGCTAGTTTCCTTTGCAATTCAAGATTCAAGATTCAAGATTCAATCATTTATTGTCTGATTTAAAAAATACAGAAAATCATCCTCCACTGGCGAGATAACAGAGCATAACACGACAAGAATAACAAACAGATCACATATAAATGCACATGCACATATAAATACATGATAATCAATTAACAATTCGACACATCATCAAACGGTATATTGTAACTAAATAAACTGAAATAGAATGAAATGAAAAGGTATGTTTGAGATTATAGCAATAGGACATTAAAATATACTATTGATGCACTGAATCTTTCCAACATGCTGACGTCTGACTATGACAAATATATATCAAAAATGCAAAGTCATAAATACAAAATTGCACAGGCCCTATTAATGTTGTTGGGAGTGAAACATGCGTGATGTACATAATGTACATTATACAGAACCCAGGGATCACATGTCACATGTGTGCCCAAGAAGAGTAGGAATAAGAAGAGAAGAATAGAGGTGGGAAAGGATGGAGAGGGTTCCATAGAACAGCTGCCTTTGTGGGCACACATGTGATATAGTGTTGTTATGCAAATATGCATGCACACGCATATGCGTGAACATTCCGTGATTATTCCAATAAAATAGCAGAGTGCAACAATGAATGCTGCATAATGCAAAAGTAAATCACAGTCCATGTGTGCCCAGGAAGCAAAATAGAAAGGTAGAGGGAAGGAAGCAGAATATAGACGGGAGGGGGGAGGGATTTCCAGGATAAGCTGCCTATGTGGGCACACATACAATGTGATATGCCTTACATGAATACATATATCAAGATTCCATTAGTCAATTCACAAAGGGCTGTAAATAACTTGCATAATGAGACATCTCGATAAAAGCACATAGAATTGGACACTTATACATGGTGAGCTGTCTTGAAAACCCGTCAGTACAACAATGTTATCCTATAATGATAATATTGCATTATAGTTGCACTCAATAAGTGCCCAGAAAAAGCATGAACCATGAAGAAAAGAGCACAGGATCCGAGGGAAAGAAGAGAAATGGGGAAAGGGAAGAAAGGAGTAGTCCTCTCAAGAGAGATGTTTATCAAAGCTCACAAAGAATGCAGCATAAAATGTACATGCAGTTGAAATACATGAATGAATAACATTGTAATGTCACTCACAAAACAGCATTATAATTCAACGGTGAAAAACAATAATAAGGTACAATCGCCATATACATGTATCACACTGCATGTGCGCCCACTAGTAGGAACCAAGAGAGGAAAGAAAGAAAGAGAGAGAGAGAGAGAGAGGAAAACAGAAGATAGAAGAAAAGGGTTGAGAGCTTCCAAAGAACTACACGTGCGGGCACACATGCAACATAATTATCATAGAAGGTATTTGTACAATATAAGTACCGTATCATAACAAACTTTCCAGATTCAAATTCAAATCTATCAAAACAGATGGGCTATTGGAATAAACAAAACAGAATATTGAACGAGAACCAGTGCACCTCATCAGTGGTTCCACAAACAACCGAACAGGTTTTTAAAATCATTTGACCATGCAATTAACAATATCACCAGCATGGAAAAGGAATGCCAGAATAACAAGGAAAGCTAAGGAACCAGAGTCACACAAGTACCCGAGAACAACATAATTTGTAGAGTAGAGTAAGAGAAATCAGGAAAAGAAGTACTGATAGAGAGAAGAATTAGCAGGAAGTACCGGGTACATGCAAAGACACATAATATCCTTTAAAGACTTTAAAGACTGTCTGAATCTAGAACGTACTGTTTTAGGAACACTCAAACGAATGCCTGACCGGTTATACTGAAATAAATGATTAAGGGGATGTGAGAAATCATGCATGATTCTTTGAAGCTTGGACCAAACTTGCTTCTCATACAGTTCAGCAACCGTAGGTATAAAGTCTGTGTGAGTGATTCGTTGAGCAACCTTCCTTACTCTTTCCAGTTTTTTTTTTAAATTTTCCTTGGATAAATTACCACAAAAGCAGACAAGGTTAAAGGTCACAATACTTTGTATCAAACTGCGATAGAAAAGTACAAGAATGGTATTGTCTACCCGAAAGTCCTTTAACTTCCTTAAGAAGTACATCCTCTGGTTTGCTTTCCCTGCTATGACCTGTGTGTTGACAAGTAGCGCACAACATATCAAAACCACGAACGCCAATTATTTCATCCATAATTTTGACCTACATAGAGCCCTAGTCAGTAGCCTTGAAGGACCCGTAAATCCCATATAGACATGCAAAAAAAAAAACCAAACAAACAAAAACAAACAAGTATTTATTGTGAGAAACCAATATCGATCACATACGATTTTTATCAGATAATAGCCTTAACCCTATGAAGCCCATGTTGTTATGACCCTTCCCACGCCCAAACTCTATACATGAAGCTTCATTTGAACTTTCTACATGTCACTCATTGAGTAAAACATTACAAATATGCTAAACGCACATATATATATATATATATATATATATATATATATATAATTATATATCATGGGTACATATGCAAACTTGATTGTTTCTCAAGGTCATCAAATCGGGCGGTATTCATTACAGTGTAATGTGTGTGTGTGTGTGACCGTGCACCTCAAAACGAACATAAAGTCGCACACACTAATTTTGCGTGAGGACTGAAAATAAGTGAAATGAGTTAATCTAGCCGAACTTGACTTTTTCATATTATCTGAAAGAGCGGGTCTTCTTTTACATTATGCTAACATTTGGTATCATAACACGGGCAGGAAAGTGTGTTTCTTTAGCAGTTTATCTCAAACATTTTTGGTAGAATAGTGTGATTAGGTGTGTCTTTAGAATCCCTTTTTCAATTCTGAAAAACCTTGTCCACACTCTTCTCTTTCAACTCTAATAACTTTTGAAAGGATACTGCTGCTGCTGTTAATGAGGCATGCTTAATTTCAGTTCAATCTGATAATCCCTTCGTTGTTGTTACTCTGGTGGTTTACTTCCTGTTTTTTGTCCCATTCATCGCACAGCCAGCACGGTTTGGTAAAGATTAAGCGCTTGAATAGACACTGTACTTCAGAGCCTGTTTTCTCAGTTCACACTTTTCCTGAGTTTGTGCTTTCTTTCCAATATTTAGATAGGTTAGGAGAGTCCATTTGATTTGAGTTATACATCATTTTAAAGCTTAAAGTCTGTTCTTTCAGAATATGGTCTTAACTAAAAATTCATGTCTGGCGACTTTTTGTTTGTTTTGAGGTGCATGGTCACATATATATCGAGACCTGTAATGTATCGTTTAGGAGATAGGTACACATGTAGTTATCACATTTCGTGTTACCATCATATTATATTTCTGTATTTGTAGATTGATGATATGTTAAACGTATGATAATAAAGGCAAACTTGTGTGAAAGATTCAAAATGACACCAAATGAGATGGCAGTCTTTGAAAAAATACTGCATTTTTCAATTATCTCTATTACATCTATCGTACGATGCCTATGCCAATGCAAAATATAAGAAATAATATGCAAAACATCTCAGGGTCATTCACAAGCATAATTACTTCATACTTTGCTAATTCACCAAAATTACATCCAAGAAAAACGCCATTCATCCACTATTATATTGTACTGGAACAGAAAAACACCCAAAATCTGGTAAACATTGTTGAGAATTTACGGTTGCCATGGAAACCAAAAATATCGGACATGGCTGAGTTTTATATCAAAATGTTTGTAATAAAACTTTAGGAAAAGTCACCACATTTGATCGAAATTGGATTAAGAACGTAGGAGTTGCAAATGAAAATATGGTGGGGGCACAATGCCCCCTGGGCTTTATAGGGGTAAGGGAGTCATGATATCTATACAAAATGCATCTTGAAATGTTGAGACGGTGATCCTCCACTCCCCACACTTTCTGCCTGTCAACGGATTAGTGTAGACTTTCGAATTTCTCTCATCCATATGGGAATCTCCTTTGAGTGTATGCAATTCTCGTAGTGTTATGATACATTATTTCAAATTATAGATATGACATTCATAAACTTTCTAATATGCTGTATTATTTGCAATTATAGATATGCAATTCATAAACTGTGTCTGAAATAATTGCTTCATAAGATATAGATGTAGAATTATGGAAATCAAAGTTTTTAAGCACGTGAAGAAAGGTAAACCTCAAAAAGATCACTGTAGAAGTGAAAGGTCGAATATGGACTAGATTTATTTTGAATACCACTTCAATATTGTGGAGTTGTAGGCAAACTTTAAAAGGCATACCAAGTTCTTATGATCTGGAAAAATATACGTAAGAAATAAAGTGAACATGAAAATAATGCAAGCTACAGACGTATCTTGATTATTAATTGGATTTAACCGAACTTGATGTTAATTTTCTTACTATCCTCTCAATAACTTATACTCCCTACAGCTTTCAGACGTGCCCATAATTTGTTTATATTTCAATGTTAATGTTTTAGCTACTACTAAAAAAAAAAAACTGCATTGCATATTGACCTGTAAGTAGAACATTACAATATTTCGCTACAACATACTGAGATCTCAGTGAAAATCGGCCAAGGATTAGTGGGATGAGCTCAAGTGAACTTTAAATTTAAAGAGATTAAAGTTTTGATTGAGACCTGACTTCAGGTTTCTAAAATTTTTTGTTGAAATAATAAGGAACGTCTTATGAAGTGTAAAAGAACATGTAATTCCAAGAAGAGATATCCAGAACCAAATCGATCCTAGTAGCAGGGACCCACCTTTTATTACAATCGCTTTGTTTTCCTTTGTCATTGAATGTCTCAGACATTCCAAACCGATTTTCTTTACAGAAAAATTTGATACCTTTTGACAATTTTGCCAGCATCAGTTACACAGAAATGATATTTACTACTAATCAGCTTTTAAAATGAGTAGACAAGATGGGGGGGGGGGGGTCATTGACCATCTTAATGAGCTTAAACGGATTTGAAATTGGTGTGTGTGTGTGTGTGTGTGTGTGTGTTGGGGGGAATGGGATATTTGCACTGTTTATTGCCATTGACGCATGCGTAGAATTTAAACTTACGGGCCCGTTAGATGTCATAATGAAGATACTTTTTACCACTGAGAGCAGTGATTAAAAAAGTTCGAGTTATCACATTTTTGATGCATAATATGTGTAGGTCAGTTTTTATCACATTACATTTTGCAAATATTCCTGAATATAAGGAGATAGCATTATTTTCTCACTATCAAAACCGTATCTGTAGACGGTTTAGTCTGGAAACAATTGCATTGCAACTATCGTTCCTATTTTCTTTTTATCTAACATTATTTAGCATTGATTATACCGATCAACTTTTTGGCACTGGTGCTCTATCCGTCACTCACATTTTAGAACTATTTGGAGGCACTAAAGCCGTGTTTTTCTGTCGTGCTGCAATTGGTAAATAATGCATTGGAGTCTGATTAACTTCAAACTCGTTTTAAGCGTCTTTAACATATAATCCGTATTAAACAACAAACAAACAAACAAACAAATAAAAAAAACAAGCAAATAAACAAACAAACAAACACGGGAAAATGTTATTGTATATGATCTGCCTGTGCGCATATACCCACGCGCGCGTTCACGTCGATCGATTTTCATTCAAAATGCTCCAAATGACCTGAAACGTATGCAAAAAAAATGTTGAGCTCGAGTGGGGCATAGTTCAACGTGCGCGTGCGTGCACGTTTGCCGTGTACCACTGAATCTTAAAGAGGAGATTGACCTTAACTTAAACTATATGGCGTGTAAATTTCATCGAAAATCTCGGATCCGTTAAGGAGATATGATTGGTAAAGTAATTTGAGATAATGACGTCATAATGAGGTCAGCGTTGAGTGATCACAAGAATACATGAGGCATTTTGATAACTTTTGCCTAATTCACGCAGAAAATCCGGAGTACGAACGGAGCGGACGCTCGCGAAGGTGGATGCGTGTGTGGCGCTTGGCTAGCCGTCATTTTACAATGGGGGTGGCAGCGCCGTGCCTAGAGGGATTATCATGTTCACATAATTTTCCGCGTAATGTGTTGTGTGTGCAGGTGACAGAAATCGGGTAAATCTAAAGTTCAGATGTAGTCTAGGACCTTATCATTCCTTGACAACATTATTTCAGTTGATTACCCGTGTACAATAGGTGTATGCAAGCGCTCAGTTGCAGACAGTAGGTGGCGAGTGACCGTTGAAATAATTCACATTATTCAGGCTTTCAAGCAAGATAATATAAAAAAGTAGGAATAAAATGGGAATAAAATCTCTAAAAAAAGCAGGAAAAAGTAGGACATGGAAGGGAAAAAGTAGGGCATTATAGAAAAAAAAGTAGGAATAAATCAGGACATGAGCTGGCTTTTTGGATTAGTTTGCGTCGATACTCACCAGAACTCTTGATGTTACATGTAAATCTTAATTTGTACTCACAACCCTGCTGCCTCAGCCTCACTTTTGCTCTTGGGAGAGCCTGATAAATACAACAAAGGCAGACGATCGTTAGAACAATGTCAGGAAACAGGCACGAATGCATGATCAACCGTACAGTCAATATGAATCTTGATCACTTATTACAACACTTGCATAGAAAGATAATTGTGTGATTGACATGAACACCTACCATTTATGTGATCCTGCATCGTAACACCATCAAAAAGTTGCCAAACATGGATTTTTAATTTAGAGCAAATTCTGAAAAAGCAAACTCAAAGATGAAAAATGATGAATATTCCTACTCGAGATTCAAATGGACTCTCTTAACCTATCCTAATATTGGAATTAAAGAACACACTCCGGAAAATGTGAACTGGGAAAAGGAGCTCCTGAAGTATAGCACTTATTCAAGCTCTCAATCTTTATCAAGCCGTGCTAGCTGGGCAATGACTGGAACAAATAACAGAATGTTAACCACCGGAGCTACCACAATGAAGAGATTGTAAGATTAAGCTGCGCATAATTTATTAACACATCAATGGTCAATGCCAACTTTCAAAGCAGAAGAATCATCCTTTCTGAAGTTATTGGAGTTGAAAGTCAAAAGTATGGACAGGGTTGTTAAGAAATAAAAAGAGTACTCTATGCGAAACACCAGCTCATACTATTCTACCAAAAAGTGCTCCATAAAACACTGCTAAAAAACAATTTCCTTTTCGTTTCATGATCCCAAATATAGAAGAAGACTTGCTTTTTCAGAAAATATGAAAAACTCAAGATTAGATGGATTGGCCATTATCATCTATTTTCAGTCCTAATTAAAAAAAATCAGTGCATGCGACTTTTTGTTGGTTTTGTGACGCACGGTCACATATCAACCCACAAAATATGATATAAACATTCCATGATGTGTAAGTTATACACTTATGCCATACGTATGTTATACATTTCCATTACAAAGACGCATCTTTTATCTACGTTCATTTGAACGTTTTGAAGTTGTGAAGATATGTGTTTCATTTCAAAATGTAAAAAAGATTGAAAATAAGGATATTTGACAAAAGCAATTAAAAAATACATGTCACTTTTATCTACATTCATTTGAAGTTGTAGAGATATGTTTCATATAAATGTGAAGAAGACTGGAAATAAGAATGTTTGACAAAACTATTCACGTGATGCTCAAGACAAAGTTAGTATGCTTTCAAGTTCCAGCTGAATGACCATGAAATATATACTTACTTTCCAAAAGACTTTCAATTTCAAATACATGTAAGCACTTAACATTGTTCAAACATTTCAAAATAACAGGATAATTTAAACTACTTATTATGTAGCACTCAGTATTAGTCTCTGAGAGCACGTGTTATCATATAAAATTTCTGGCAAGACACTTATGAAGAATGGGATGCCTCATGACATGAGGCCTTACGAAGTGAAGTTATATCTACCAATGCATTGACATCTTTATATTGCAAATCCTGGCCCACTACAAATCTACACACTCAGATACACTGAGCTTATGTCATAGTGTCCACAACTGAATTTCCAGTGATATAGATTGTCTTCATAATCATATGACATAGATGGAAACATATAAGGCCAGCTCAATTTGAAACACTTTAACCATTAGAACACAAAATATCAAAAGAGAGAGAGAGAGAGAAAAACCCAAATATTTCACATTTCAGTATCAATCAGGGAAATGTAGTATTCTTGCATGTAGAGTAACAGAAGACTGTAATATAGCCAAATAAATCCACTCTACAAAATGTGAGGAGCATACATGTACAATACATATATCTGCTTTTTGTTTCTTTTTGTTTGTAGTCTTATCGAATTTATAGGAAGTAAAAAATGACTATTTTTTGATAATTTTCTGTAGACAACAAATAAATAAGTTTTCATTTCTTTGGTGTTCTGTTGATGCTACGATGTAGATTCCATGTACTCTTGAATCTACTTAAATTTTGTTAATTTAGAAAGTTGTAGAAAAAAAAAATCATTCTGTAACTTTCCAATGACTTTCTACCGTTTGCAATATTTGCCACATGTACTGCAGATAGTTAATGATTCTTTACATTAAACTTTTTTTTTTTCAGCTCATCACGACCCTTTCGATGAAGACACATACAGCTATCTGGTCTTTTCAGGAATATTCTCCATTTTGCAGTTATTCCAGGCACTTTTAAGTTCATTCGTTATTTTTGAAATCAAACTTCTTCATATACATTTTAAGAATATTGTATCCTTCTGCCTTTGAAATTTAACATGGTTGTGATTCTGCTTTCACTCTCTAGATATTTTGATGGCTCAGTATTTCAGCTTGTTAATCTCATAAATTACTCTTTGCAAGATCTTGAGAATAAATAAACAGTGACTGTCATTATTGTTTTAGTCCTTGCTGGCTTCTCTGATTTCCCAGAAAAGTCCAATTATTTATTTATTTTTTTTTTCCTGTTTGAAGGCAAATACACTCTGTATATTAACCATGCAGTTCCCATCCCCCTGTAAAAACAACGTATTGTGCCCTTTCAATCATGATACTCTCCATAGTTCTGTCGGTTTTCCCCCTTCAACTTACAATTTTGTATGTTGACCCAATTGGCATACAAATCCATCCATTCATTTTTTTCTTCTTTATAAAGTTTCCCTGTCTCCTATTATAAAACCAATACTGTTTCAGATGGTTCAATATTTAGGATATGTCACTTCAAATGATCCATCACACTTTGGCCACTTTCATTACGAGATTTATGTTCTACCATTATCTCACATCTTGTTCAAACTAGCTGGGTAATAAAAATAATATGTTCAGCCTCAACTAAAATTTGCAAGATCTGCGGAATAAAAAGACATCATGGCTTCTAACTTTTCTGACAGTTGTTTCTTCCAAACTTAACAAACATTTCTCGGCAGTTCAACTTAAAATATTCCCACACTTGCTCATATTTGTGGAATACGCATTCATTGTCTTTCCTGAATGTTTGGGTATTTTTCTCAGGTATGCTTCCAGATGGCTTTTCTCTATTATATTCCTGATAGTTTGTAAGTGTTGTCAGGAAGTGAACTTCAGTGTCTCATGGTTTCAGCTTCAATCAATCTTTAAATGATACTGAAATACTATTTTTGTGTTTGTTTTCCGTGAAGTTCCTCCATTTCCTACTTTCTTCTAAAGTTCTTTGAGATAATTATATGTCTTACCTATGGCGCAATTCAACCTCTTAATCAATACTTGTAAGATGTATACAAGCCATCAACTTTAAAGATTGTCCATAAATAGGTTTCTGCTCTATTAGTCTTTATCTTTCATGATGGCTAAGTAATTTACTGTTGTTTTTACTCCCTGTTTACAATTTTTGGGATATGTTAATTTAACATTTCTTCTTGTTCATCCGATTTCTCAGCAACTAACTTTCCTCAGCTGTTTAACTTCAGATGAATAAAGGAAGATTTCTAGTAGTCGTATCTACAACCTTCCCATGATTCAAATAGATATCACAAGTCATATGTCTCATGTTAAAGGTCCAATTTACCTTTGGGAGCAGTGATTTTAAAAATGTTCAAGGTATCACGTTTGACGCATATGAGTAGGTCTGTTGTATTTTAAAACATCCTGCCATATAAAATTTTTGCAATAAAGCCTAAAATGTAAGGAGATATCAATATTTTTCTCAATAAACCGTAACTGTAGACGTTTTACTCCGAAAACATTTTAATCATAACTATTGGTGACATTTTGTGTATTTAACATCAAGTATACAGATTCAAATATTTACAGTGATTGTTTCTATCCCTAACTCACATTTTAGAACTATTTTAAAGCACTTATGCTGGGTCCTTGTTTAATCTGCAAATTGTAAATTATGCCTTTAAACCTTATAAGTCTTCAAAGTTTTATACTTTTACAGATTTGGCAACTTACCTTTTCTTTTCTTGAACTCTTGCCAAAAGATCAAACTAATGTACCTCCAGTGCTTTTGATTTTAAATAGCCTCAGTAATATGCAAGTTTCATGCAAATCTGTCCATATCAATCCATGCTTTCTTGGGAATTACTCATCCTCACATCAACCAGGTCTAGTTTCTATGGTGAAAAAACTTACTTTCATATACCCCTTTCAGTAACCCTCTTAGCTCGGATCAGGAGCGGACCGAGTCGAAAATTTTGAGTGTATGAATGGGTGGGGGCGAAAGTTGCTCGCTCCAGGTGCGGATCGTTTTGGCCCTTCTGCAACTAGCACCAGGTGCGCACCAGGAGCGTGCCTGGCGCTGATTGCAGTGTTTATGGACGATAGCAGCGCCAGGCGCGGCCCAAAATTCCTTTTACGGTCAAAGGTCATAGCTTCCGCTGCTCAGCTCATAAGCGCGCGGCGCGCACATGAATTATCGCGCGAAAATGCACTTCCGCTCTGTCCATGACGCGTTCAATTACCATGGCAGTTATCCCTTACGTGACCTGCTACGGCTCTGCTATAGCTGCTGAACGCAATTTTACTGCTTGAAGTAGGCTACTTTAGCTCGGACCAGGAGCGGGCCAAAAATGTATGAGTTTATGAAAGCGGCAATATTGAGTTTGTCATATTGCAATCATTGTTTATTATAATCATAACACATATTATTGAAGGATTTCAGGCAAAGGGGATGTGAAGGTGTCATTTCATGTTTTGATATGACCTTTACAATTTACATAGTAAACCATATTTAAGCAAAGGAAATTTCTGGTTTCTGAGGATTTGCATGCCAGCACCTGCATTAGACATGATATTATGCTTGAACTCTACATCCATTAACTCTTTATGTGCCACGTTCGCACGTCCGACTCAGTCGACGGCGTGCCAACTTCGCATATTCTGCTCAACAAACAAAGCCGCCAAGACCGATCGATAAACCGCTAATTACTGCTAATCCCGTGACACAATGAAAGCGTTTCTTGTGCTTTTGTTCCTCTCGTATATGACTTGCATTCTTTGTGGTGGTCGACTATCAAGCGATGTTCCCAACTAGATTTGCTCGTTCATTCTAAGTTTCTGTCATGGTTTAATGTGCAAATGTCATGCCTTTACAGTAATGTAGCAACTGGTCATTTAAAAGAAAAATTGAAAATAGATTCGTCATACAAGTTATATCGTAACAAAGCTTCGCATTCCTCTTTGACTTTGCCTACTATTATGCCCATCTTAACAGACATTTGTAGAAGTTATACAAATCGGAAAAACAGAATTCTTTCTCAAAGCATGACTACCTTCGTGTCTCAGAATAACGTGGCACACAGGGGGTTTCCACCATGGCACATAAAGATTTAAAACTGGCTGTCGGCGGCTTTCTTCCCTCAATTGTATGCTTTGTCAAATTCTATTTTTAAATATATGTGACCCGCGACAACGGTTTCAGGCAAAAGTCGCAAGAGGAAATTCCCTCCTAGGCGGGGTACAAAGATTTTGACCATTATTTTTTGTCGATTTGGGTTTTTTGCAGAAATTGAATCTTTGATATGTTTACTACATCTACACCAAATTTCGGAGCATAAGACAAGGTTTTTCCTATCGAAAATGGACTTTTAAACACCCTATGTTGGATCGCACTCGTCAGTTTCGATGTTCTTTCGAACGCCGCGCCAATATGCCCAGTGTTGCTACGGAGCGGCGTCTCGCGTGCGATTGGCTATTGCGTCGCATACATTTACATAGTTCGGCTTTCGGAGATACGTCTTGCAGCGTGTCGGAAATGTTTTGTCCACGCGTGCGTGCTCCATTGTTATTGCCACAATAGACACCTGTACTTTCGCTCTAGTGTGTGTTCTTCGTTGGCTTTCTATCAGAGCGTTTCTACCGCATTTTCGACAACGGAAATGAAACAAAAAGTGAACACAACACTAGACAGCACTGACTTCCAATGTGAAAACAAATACGATAGGGAACATTGTTTGAACGCATCAGAGTCGCAAATCGTGCAACATGTGATCGGAAACTCACTTGATTTTTATGCTTGTAGTACGACAACAGGTTGATTCAGAAAGACAACAGAAGAGAGGAAAGGAGCAATCATAACTGACCAATATTAAAATACACTGTAGGGCCTAATAAACATTAAAATTGAACCAAATTAAGTAGAGTCGTGTTTGTTTGTTTCTTTCTTTCTTTATCGCACAATGCAACTTGTCTATGCGAGACTCAAAAACAAAACAAAGGGTCCCAAATAATGAAATTTACAGGACAAATCAACCGCAATGATAATGTGATTTGTAAAGATGTGTAGGCCCTATATCTGCGGCACCCGTTCCTGTGACGTGAACACACAGGTATAGCGTGTGGAGGCTATTGGGTAATACGTGCACATTCACACGTAACCAGCAAGCTTGCAATTATCGTATCCGCCATCTTGAAAGACGTTGTGTACATACTGGTAAACCACAGAGAGTTCTGTGTGGTGAACCAACCCGAGCGAAACGCATTGTGTATTCGGCTCCATACGCTGAGTTCCGAGGAAGGTGCCCGGGAAATTTGACTCTCTCAGTGAGCCAATCAGAAGCCGCTGTGGTTGCTAGAGGCGGAGCTTAATCTCGATTTGCACCATCGTACGGATGGGTGATTCTCAACTCGCATCGCCGGTCGGCATTGTCTTCGAGCAAGAGGTGAATCTTCAAAGCCCGTTTTCTCGCAATTTTGTCAGACTAACAAATCAAAAAGTGCATTATATTTCGCTTTATTTGACCACTTACGGTGCCGGAGAATGCAAGTGTTTTATATCATTGTAAAGCTTAGGAAATGGGCAATGTGATTCAATTAAAAAATGCATTTTCAAAGTTCCCGACTTTTGCCTGAAACCGTTGTCGCCGGTCACATATGGTAAACTTACCTGGGTAATTTTGAGCGATGATGAGAGCTGGTTGAGCGCTGCTCCAAGTCCTAGGTTGCAATATCATTGGGGTCAATCACATCTGCACAGGAGCAAAAGCTGAGGCTGGCAGCAGTCTTGCGGTTGATTGGTGTGTGGTATCTCTCTTTCATGCTGAAAAGGCTCTTCCCACCTGTAACAGTAAGAATCTGCAACTAGAGTCTACTCATCATTATCTAATTTTAATTATTCAAGCAGCCTTTACATTTCTTTCTTTTGCTGGGTTTTTCACCAAAAAACTAGGAAAAAAGTATGAAAAAGGTAGGATTTTGAGCAAAAAAAGTAGAAAAAGTATGGACAGCAGTAAAAAAAAAAGTAGGAAAAAAGTAGGAAAAGTAGGGCCACTTGAAAGCCTTCATTATTACTACCTGCGAAGGAAATGCACCAGTCCGACTAGAGACATCATCGAAAAATGAGACGGAATGTGAAATATATATAATTTTATATGATTTTGGTTGTTTTGTTTTTTTCTCCCAAACACAACAGTTATGTTGTTTATAAGGCTGCTTTGTATCTAAATAATGTACCAAATAAAGACAGAATGAACTTACCAGTAGGAAAAGTAGGGCCACTTGAAAGCCTTCATTATTACTACCTGCGAAGGAAATGCACCAGTCCGACTAGAGACATCATCGAAAAATGAGACGGAATGTGAAATATATATAATTTTATATGATTTTGGTTGTTTTGTTTTTTTCTCCCAAACACAACAGTTATGTTGTTTATAAGGCTGCTTTGTATCTAAATAATGTACCAAATAAAGACAGAATGAACTGACCAGAAAGAATTATCCTTCGGGTTTATGCCAGGTTTAAGTGTGTGCTTGTGTGTCACACACAAACACACTGCTATAGCTTCTGACCACCCGAGCATTGAGAATTAAGGATTTCTGGGACGAACACTGTACTAGGGCTTTCTATAGCTCAGTCGGTAGAGCACCGGTCTAGCAATCCGGAGGTCTCGGGTTCGACTCCCGATGGAATCCCATTTTCTTTGCTTACTTTTCCACTATAATGTACCACATACAAAAGTATCCGGATGATAGATTGAAAATTATATTTGGCGAGAAACAAGAGCTTGCAATTATAGGAATTCACCCTGTTACCGACGGCAGACAGTGAAGGTCAAAGACCCAAATGTTCGTTGGTAATCTCGTTACGTGATTGTTCTGTATAGATTGTACACGTTCCCTATGACAGCAATTGTGACTGGATAGTCTAATACCCCTTTCAGTAACCTTCTTGGTTCGGACCAGGAGCGGACCAGCATGACCATGAGCTAGCCTTTTGACAAGGCCTCCTGGTTGAAGATTGAGACTAACTCGCCACACCGAGAACTGCGAGAAACGGGTGAACGCGAGACCGAGTGGGGCAGCCACGAGGCCTTTTGAAACCTAGATTATCCCTTCCGCCTCCCGACGAAGGCGATTATGAATTATTTATACATGAGTCAGAGCGCAGTTGGTATGCTAATGAGAACGTATCAACGCTGCGCTGGCAATGAAGGCAGCTAGGGATGAGCGAGCCGCCTACATGCATACTTATGCGTATTCATTAGATGCGACAACGTGGTGAGCAATGCGGTCGCTGAATGGCCGCTACCCTATAGGGTAGCAGAATCGGCGAGAAACAAGGCTCAAAATAAGAAATTCATGTCAGGTTTCAAAAGGCCTCGCGGCTGCGCCGCTCGGTCTCACGTTCACCCGTTCTCTCGCAATTAGTCTCTTTCACAGCCACGAGGCCTTGCCAAAAGGCTGACCAGGAGCGGACCAAGTCTAAAATTTTGAGTTTATGAATGGGTGGGGTCAAGGTGACCCGCGCCACGTGCGGACTATTTTGGCTCTGCTGCAGCTAGCACCAGGCGCGGACCAGGCGCGGGCCTGGCGCTGATCGAAAAGTTCATGAACGATAGCAGCGCCAGGCGCGGGTCAAAATTCCTTTCACTGTCAGAGGTCATAGCTTCCGCTGCTCAGTGCGTAAGCGCGCGGCACGCACATCAAATATCGCGCGAAAATGCACTTCGCTCTATCCATGACGTGTTCAGTTACTATGACAGTTATTCCTTACGTTACCGAGTTTATGAATGGGTCATTGTACAAGTATATTTACTGCTTGGCGCGGGCTAATTTAGCTCGAACCAGGAGCGGTCCAAAGATGCATGAGTTACTGAAAGTGGTATAACTTTGCTGCTAAAGTGCCTCAGGACTGTTGAACCAATGAACAAGATTGTTGTAAACTACTTTTTGAAATCGCCCATCCCATGTTCGTGCGACCTTCCGTTCCCGATATATCCATTTATGAAGAATTGTAATACGTCAAAATATGCTCAAATTTGTCAAGTTTGGACTGTTCGCCATAGAGAAATCTACTCATAAGGTACTTTTCTGATCAAAAGTGCGTCACTGCTACAAATGTTACAATAATGATATACACATAAATAATTCCTGAAGTGTACACTCTCAGGATACGGGTACCCTAAGTTTGTTACTTTGCTATAGCTTAAAAGTTATGGCAGATTTTGTGGAAAGATTCCTTACCCGTTTTACGCGTTGTAGGGTTGGCGCGGAAGTGCGGTTTCGCAGATGACAGAAAGTCTCCAATATGTCCGTCGTCCTTACGACATGATAAATATATGACAGATGTTTGAAGTTGATAGTCTATTGTTGATAGTTGATAATATATTGTTGATAGTTAAAAGTCTTTTGAGTGAACCTCTTAACAATATTTGAGGAGAAAGAAAGGAAGAAGAAGAATGAAGAAATAATTCGTACGGATAGCAAAAGCGTCATCTTTTCGGAAGTTAATAGCGTAGAAAGTGAATGGTGTGTAGAAGATATTTAAAAAAATAATAAATGGGGCCTATAAAACAAGACACACCGTTTCACACAGTTCTAAAAAAAAAAGAGTTGAAGAAAAACTGCTAAAAGCACAATTTCCCATTCATTTCATAACCTGAAACTATAGTATGATGCAGAGTATTAGTTGCCGTTTTCAGGAATATATAAAACTTCAGATTGGCTAGGTTGACCAGTTTCACCCATTTTTAGTCTTCATGTAAAATAAGGGCGTGCGACCTTTTTCTTTTTTTTTTGTTAGATTTGTGATGCACGGTCACATATGTGATGCAAATTTTTCTCTTTCTTCGCATTTTTCTTCTTCAAAGGACCATCACCTACTTCAACGTCAACTTCCAAAGATCAAATAGAACAATGCAAACAAGAACTGAAGGAGCATTACTCTATATGGCGACGCAGGGTTTTGATGGATCCAATCAACTATAAAGAACGTGCTTCTTTGGATGAAATCTATACCGATTTGCGTTTGAGTATAGACCAAAGTAACACGCAAAAAACACCCATTACATACGGCGATCTTTTGAACAATGTACGTGGAAATCTTTCGAAGCGTCTTCTGATCCAGGGTGAAGGAGGCGTCGGTAAATCAACGCTCTGCGCTAAGATCGCTTGGGACTGGTGCCAGGGAAACGTTCTCGAAGATCTGGATATGTTGCTCCTAATTCCTTTTCAGAATGTCACGAACGACACAAGTATTGGGAGTATTGTAAGGCAATATCTCTCTGATTCAAATGCAGTAAAAACGCAAACGATTGATAACTACATTTCTAATAATCCAAATAAAGTTCTCCTTGTATTCGATGGGTTCGATGAGTTTTACGGGGAATTATGTGAAAGTAACAATAGTGAGGTCATTCGGATTTTAAGATTAGAGCGACATACGTCATGCAAGATAATTGTAACCACACGACCATCGAAAGCAGATAAATTCAGGATGGACAAACGTCTGAGCGAAGCTTACACTTTTGTTGATGTCGAAGGATTTACTGAGAAGAATGTGTCAACTTATATCACAAAATACTTTAAAATGAAGAAGAAAGACACTCTTGCAGAGCACCTGATCAGCTTCATGAAAGAAAATGATATTTTCCAGCCCAAAATCCCTATCTTCTGTCCAATGCTTTGCCTCACGTGGGAAGATATCAGTAAAGATAAACTAAACATGCCAACAAAAATGCATAAACTGCAACGTTTCTCCATTTATTTCCGAGAAATGATCTTAACGCTGAAATGTCACTACGCATCGAAGTTGTGTCAACATCCAGAGAAAAGTTTTGAGCATGTGGAAGAATGCCGTAGAGCAATTAAAGAAGTGAGTAAGATAACCCTTAACGCTTCGTTAAGCAGAGATCTTTCAATTCCCGAAGAACAATTCAGGGAGTGTCAGGATGCTTTAGCAAAATGCTGCAGAGTCGGTGTTTTAACTATGAAGCGAGACGTCATCTCAGGGGGGCGTCGGCACGATGGCAACATTTCATCTTTCGTTAATTCAGTGGTTTCGTTTCCCAACGAATTGTTCCGAGAATATATCTCAGGAGTATATATTAGGAATTTATTCAGCAATGATGACGCCAAGTACATCGACATTAAAAACAAACTTTTGTCGCGATATAAGAAGTTCCGTTACTTACTCTACTTCACCTCAGCTTTTGATAATGAGCTCGGTCTTGATATCATCAACGACTTGAAGAGAAGGACTGATGACCAGTATTTCTGCGTTGACGTTGCGTTTGAATGTCATACTGAGGCGGCCGCCAAAGCAGTGGGAGAACGTTGGGAAGAATATAGACTATCATCTGATATGTCAGAACATACAAAGTATGGAGTTGTGTTCATGTTGAACCGTGACTGGGTGGTAAGTAATACAATTGGATATTGATTTATAAGGCCACATGAACTGGACAAAATGTGCGTGCTTCTATGTATTTGGTGGAATGTAAAATCGGCAGCCTCATTTGTTTAATTCAAAGATGCTTTAAATTCTAACGCGGATTCGGAGAATTCATTTTGACATACAAGTTGGTGCAGGAGTCAATTATAGTTGCAAAAATTAAAAATTTAAATTCCTATCTTACTGAAATGGAGAGTTACTAAATTCGAAAGTATCTTCTCGTTTTATGTCTTGTTGTGCAGGAGCTTCATTTTGCTAATTACATGATGATTACACTCATTAGCGTAATCATCATGTAATTAGCACAATTATGTGCAATAAGGGATATATTGCTAATTTTTAATCAGGAAGCCTGAAAACATAATGCAAATTTTCAATTTTTTCTATGATGAGGAATCAATTTATGATATCTGAATCCAACTTCAAATGATGCAAGTGTCTCAAAAAACATGCAACCCTTTCAGTAACCCTCGGGCCAAGTCGAAAAATTTTGAGTTCATAAATGGGTCGGTCCGAAGTGGCCGCGCAAGGAGCGAGCTATTATGACGCTGCTGCAGCTAGCACCAGGCGCTGACCAGGTGCGGGCCTGGCGCTGATCGAAGAGTTCATGAACGACAGCAGCGCCAGGCAGCGACCAAAATACCTTTCACGGTCAAAGGTCACAGCTTCCGCTACTCAGCTAACAAGAGCGCACATCAAATATCGCGCGAAAATGCACTTCCGCTCTGTCTATGACGTGTTCAGTTACCATGGCAGTTATCACGTATACGATGCAATTTATGAATGGGTCATTGTAAAAGTAGCACGGCTCTGATATAGTTACTGATTTCAAATTTTTACTGTTTGGTGCGAGGTAATTTAGCTCGGACCAGGAGCAGGCCAAAAATGCATGAGTTACTGAAAAGCGGTACTACCTCCGCCGAGGGAGAAGGTTATGTTTTCAACCGCGTTTGTTTGTTTGTTTGTTTTGTGGGGGTCGGTTTTTTGGTTTGTCTTTACGCAAAATATCTCAGAAGTTGTGAACAAATTTGGATGAAACTATCCTCAGAGTGCTTTTGTAGATAGAATAATTTTAAGCTGATTTGCATAATAAATGATCCAGTAGATGGCATCATATGGGCCTACCGTTTGTATGACCTGGAAAACTTGTTATTCAAAGTCCAATTTTGTTGTTGTTGTTGCTTTATGTTTGATGTGGGTATTAAAGCAAACTTGTTTCCCACCTCGGCAACCTTTCGCAATGATTTCTATTAGCCTAATTAGTTTGTATTCAACCAATTAGACCAGCATATAATGTGTTCTTACGTTCAAAGCAGGAAGGAAGGAAAGAAGAAAAGTACTGTTTTTAGAATAATTTTAAGTTCATTTTAACGTTGGTATTTATGTTTTCAAATGGTACAAGCATCTTAAATATCGTAATTAGCATAATGAGCTAATTTTCATATGTACATCACTAGTCAAGAAGATGATACCAGATACCATTTATGTGACCTTGAAAAGTATTTAGATACAAGTCTTGTCGTTATTTCGCGTTGTAGATGGATAGTTTAATAGATTGAACCTGGATCCGCCATGGCATCGTAAGACAATTACCTTTATTAACGTTATTAGCGTAATCACCTGATAAGCATGATATGCAATTGAAGACCTGAATATAAAACAGACAGAAGTCCAATTTTTGGCTAAATTCAGTTTGACATGGGAAATTGTAGCTTATGCATGGACTCATTTTGTGTATAAATGATAAAGCCTAATTACCCCCGGAAGTGCCTGAAATAAATGAGTGAAATTTTATATTAATGTAAGAATGAAGGACTTGCGTCATTCTTACATTCATAATATAGCGCCCTCTCTCATCCTTCTCTCATCTCTATAGCAGAATATCATGTATATGAATCAAAGAACGACCCAAGTCCATCACACAAAATGGCCTCTCCTCAATTAATGTAAATATTAATTGTTATGATAATATATGTTCTAATTTGTATATACAATGTTGCCTTGCCATTACAGTTGAATAGAATATTATTAGACAAATAAAAAAGATATGAAGTTTTTTACTCCAAATGTTCTTCCATGGACTTGGGTCGTTCTTATATTCAGATACTCAATTCCTAGCCGAGCTATTGCAGGATTCCGAAAAAAAAGGAGAGAACACATCCTTTCAATGTTTTTATTTTCATAGCAAGGATTCCATTCATCACAATAGCTTTCATTGTGACATGTATTTAAGAGCATCATAAGAATAACTATTAGCATATTATGTTGCATAACTAGCAAACATAGCCGGTACCATGTAGCTTTTTTATGAACTTGAAAAAGTGTTCACTAGAACGTTTGATGATTCCTGTTAATGACAGGTAGATTTGTTGCCATCTTGGCAACTTCGGCCAAATTTTGCAAAATTGATTTTAAGCTCAATTAGCCGAAAAATATTGAAAAAAAAAATAGTTCGGAGTCGGTTGTAAAGGGCAAACTACATTTTGTGACCGTTCATCAAAAAACAAACAAAAAGTCGCCAGACATGAATTTTAAGTTAAGACCATTATTCCGAAAGAGCAGACTTTAAGTTTTAAAATGGAGTATTATTCAAATCAGATGGACTCTCCTAACCTACCTAAGTATTGGAAAGAATGCAGAAACTCAGGAAAAGTGTGAACTGAGAAAAGAGGCTCTGAAGTACATTACCTATTCAAGCGCTTAATCTTTACCAAGCCGTACTAGCTGTGCGATGAAGGAGACAAAAAAAGGAAGTAAACCACCGGACTATCAGAAATGAAGGGATTATCAGATTAAAATGGAATTAGGCATGCCTCAATAACACATTCTGTCCCTAATTAATGCCAACTATCAAGCAGTAGCATTATTCTTTCAAAAGTTATTAGAGTTGAAAGTGAAGAGTGTGTACAAGGTTTCTCAGAAATGATAAGGGGACTCGTATAAAGACACACCTTATCACACTATTCTACCGA